>NC_056726.1:1137849881-1138032381 GCF_019279795.1 Protopterus annectens | reverse complement strand
TCATGTACAACCAACTGTTTTTTTTTTTATTTTATGGGATGATTTCCCTTAATGTGGATTGGTCAGCAGGTAGGGGACGGGGTATTTAAATGTTGTTTGTATCTACCAGCGTTACTCTGATGAAGCCATTTTATGGTGAAAGTGCTCAGTCATTGGGATTTCTGTATTTTGTGCTATTAAATCGGTGAAACCACGTTTGTGTTGGGACTTTTTTATTTTAATTTCATTGTTTTTTGCTTCGTTGGGAGACTTGGTGTTTTTGTTACAGTTAGTTTTCCTGACCGATGTGGCCATTTAATAAAGCACTTTTTAGTGCTACATCCCTTTGACAGATGGAAGCTTTATTAGGAGAACTAACAGTCTCTGTGCAGAAATTAAGAGCACTTATTTCAAGTGGCGAAATGGCTGCTGCTGTGAGTTCAAATAAAGTTACTCTTACAAGCACACAAGCCGAGCTGTACACTCTGAATATGCCCCCTGAGGAAGGAAGGAGGGTTTCTGGACAATCCAATCAACAGCAGTCGGCTCAAGGGTGGGACTTCGGTGAATGGCTTAGGTTGTCCACAGCAAATTTCTCAGACTTGAATGAGGAGAGAAATGAACAGCTCACTTTGAGCAAGCAGTTGGATTCTTTTGAGAAAACAGTAAAACATTTTTAAAAGTCTTCAGCTGGATAATGCCTTTCTGAACAAATCCATGTCATTAAAGCAGGTTCCTAAAGGTCTTTGGATATGGAAGCTGCCCATGGGAATTGAGGTTAGTTCCCCTGCTTAGAGTGAACTTGTTGAACTTTTCAACAATACAGGTTTGGACATGTTAAAATTATTATAAAGCACAATACTTCCAGGCTGGCAGTCCTGGAGGATGAACTGAATGCTATACATCAGAATATTGTTAAAGATTTGTTGTTTAGCGAATAGTTTAATAAATACAACCAGATTTTAAAGGATACAGATACCTTTGCGAAAAACAGTGTGCACACTAAATGGAAAAAAATTGATCAGGGACATGAATGGCTATCAAAATGATTGTGCATACCCTATAGGTGCAAAGGACCCTAATAAGGGTGTGGGTTTCTCTGTGGGTCTGATACAGACTGGGTCTATTAACAATATTGAGGTGTACAACATTGACTGTAATTTGGAGAGGGTAACACAGGAGGTCCACCTGAGGCCTCTTTGATCTTATGGAATTGCTGTTTACAAACTGGTGCCCAAATAAACTTAACTGATGTCTTCTTTTGAACAGGGAGTGCAAGGGGAATGATTGCAGTGATGGTGAGTGAAAAACGTTCTCATAATACCTGCTTCAAGCAAGGGATGTCTTAACCTGACTTTTGGTTACAGGGGGTAGGTCATGCATGGATAGCCTTAATCTTGACAGGATCTGCTGAGATCATGCCACCTTCCATGCAATGACTAAGGTAGGGCATGTCTACTATTCCAACCTGCCATTCCCTAGCATTAATTGTTAACCCTGACTTCTTTACTCTGCTCAAAACTACGTAAACATGTTATCCATCTTCCTGACAAACCAGCTGTTGATTCCAATTATTATCTGTATAAGCTTCAGCATAGTCTCCAGATTCTTCCAGAATGTGGTTAACCAACATCTAGAGATATTCCAGGCTGTAAGTACTGGTGGTTCAAAAGATCCAGAAGCAGTGGGTTGTATTCCTGCTCCAGGTTATTGATTCATTTTCTAATACTGACACTGCAGTGCAGCATGGAGGGTGCACTTTTCTCAGTATGCCATCCCTCAGAAGAAATTCTAATCCAATTTCCCATCTGACTTAGCTGAATGTAGCTTAGGTGGATATAAATGACCACACAACAATTATCAAAAAGAGGACAGGGTGCTCTCTGGAAGTGCCCGAGCCAAATTTCTCCAGTCAGTTGGTATAAATGCTGCTTCAAGTTCCCTCTGAAAAGAAGCCACTAGCCTAGTGGGACTAATCTGGTCAAGTAAAGAGAAATAAAAAATTAAATAGAACAGATTCCTTTTACTCAAGAGGGAATCCTGATAAATTGTTGTATCTCAAAGGGGTAGAGAAGCTTACCTCTTCCTTGCTATACAGGTCAGTGGTAGTTGTCATTGACCCTTAGTGAAGTCAGTAGTAGTCAAATGCTTAGGTCTACTGAAATGCTCTATCCCCAGGATCAAATAATGTTTTTTTTCTATGCAGTTGTATCTCAAAGGGGTAGAGAAGCTTACCTCTTCCTTGCTATACAGGTAAGTGGTAGTTGTCAATGATCCTTAGTGAAGTCAGTCTACTTAAATGCTCTATCCCCAGGATTCAATAATGTTTTTTTCTATGCAGGAAAAGCATAGCTGTTCCTGCATGGAATATAGTTGCCGAGCAATCCAGTAAACAAGCCTGGGGACGTGCATGAGCCTGCTAACACTATTCTGCCATGGACATGGCTGGAGTATGCTAATGACCGCATTTGCTGGTGAAAACCATGCAAATGAGGTCAGTTAGTGATCCAGTAAGCAGGTAGGCATCCGTGGCAGAATAGTGTAGCATGCAGAAATGTGTTCGGCTACTAGCCAAATACATTTCTGCAAACATCAAAATGGAGGCCTGACAGCTCAAACTAAAGCATGTATTATAATTCTTAGGCATGCCAATGGCCAAATATATGGCCACTGTCATGGAAAAGTGTTGCAAAATTATAAAAATCAAAATTAATGTTTTTGGCCGATCTCAGCCGTTTAAGCATAGGGCAGCGGCATGCATATGGGATCATGCCGAAAATAAAAAAAAATGTGATAATGCAATTTTAAGTGAAATCTGCATTTTGCCATTATAGTCTATGGCATGCAGAATCAAAACAACAGCAGTGAACAGGGAAAGGCTCTGGTGTAGTACTGTAAGTAGGGGCTAAGGCAGTGGGGTATGCTAATGAGGGAAATTTACTGAATCACAAAAAGAAGCCAAGTGCCAAACTGCACCTAACCGTGTAGGAACTTTAAAACAGTGGTGTAAGCAGGAGAAGCAGCTGACATGAAAAGGGGGCATGTCATGCTTGGTGTAAGCACATTGGAGCTCCACAGCTCACATTTGAGCTTAGCTAAGCATGGCTAAGCAAGGGTTTCTGTGTCTGTGGCTGTATTGACTTATTCCATGAAATGAAAAGTATGTACGTGTCCAGGGGAGGGCCCTTTCTCATTGTTTACCTTAGCTAAATGGGTTTGTGCGGTGTGCACCGGGTCTAAAACAAAACAAACCCCCCCCCCCTCAAAAATAACAACTGTTTACATTTGGGCACCGGCTTTACACGGCGTGCCTCGGGGCTTGCAAGGGGTGGAAATGGGAAGGGAAAAAAAGAAAAAAAGGTAAATAGCAGAATAAAAGCAATTGAATACAAATAACATAGCTGGCAGGTGGAATGCATCATAGTCAGCCAATCATACAGGTAGCATCTACAGTACAACAGTATAAACTATGCAAACACCTTCCAGTCTATTTTTTCCCACAAGCTCTGCACCATTGGTGTACACATATGGGGGAATTTTAACTGAAAATATGTTAGGGGCTGCCATTGCTTTGATCCATCAGTATATGCTAGAGGCTGAGGCCAGTCAGGAGGATAATGCTGACAACTGCCACAGACCGAGGAGAAGGACAAGAGTGTTCAGACCTAGGGTAACTTACCAGGGGCTACATGATCGGGAGATAGTACAGCACTACAGGGTGGACAGAGACATGCTTCAGCAAATCATTGAGCTGTGCCAGCCTCAACTCAGACCCAGAGCTAACAGAAGGGAACCCATCCCAGTGGATACCAAGGTATGTGTAGCCTTAAGAATACTAGCTACAGGTACTTTCCAAAGATGTAGATGAAGAATGCAGAGTCCCTGCAATCACAACTACGTAGGTAAAAGCTGCACTCTCTAAAGCCAAAAACACAGCATCCATGGGACTGGACAACATCACAGGCTGCGTTTTACATGACCTTCCGAACAAACTGGCTCCCCACCTAAGCACCATGTTCAATCATAGCCTCACATCAGGCTTTGTGCCCACTGAATGGCATACAGCAACAGTTATCCCA
Source organism: Protopterus annectens (assembly GCF_019279795.1). Classification (NCBI taxonomy): domain Eukaryota; kingdom Metazoa; phylum Chordata; order Ceratodontiformes; family Protopteridae; genus Protopterus; species Protopterus annectens. The sequence goes on along the minus strand of NC_056726.1, from coordinate 1,138,028,323 downwards.
CTCCACAAAGGGGGAGCCACCACTGATCCCGGGAACAATCGCCCTATTAGCCTGATGAGCCTGGTCTGCAAGGCCATGGAATGTATCATCATGGAACTCATAGTCAAAGACATTGGTAACCTCCAAACTCTGGATCCCACCCAGTTCGGGTTTGTGAAAGGCAGTTCATTGCTTCTGAACCTGATCAACTTCTTTGAGGCAGTCACCAAAACCGTAGATGAGTGGTGGTTCACACAGCCTATCTTGACCTCGCCAAGGCTTTCAACACCATCCCCCATTCTGGAATTATAGCTAAACTCACTAAACTACGTATAAATCCCTAAGTCATAAGATGGGTTGTCAACTGGCTCACTGACAGAATCCACACTGTAAAAGTTGCACACTCCAGATCTGACCTCAAACCAGTGACAAATGGAGTACCACAGGGTTCAATCCTGGGACCTCTCCTGTTTGGTATCTACTTCTCTGAAGTACAGGCTAATACAGAAGACCTCTGGCTAATGCAGCTACCCATCTATGTCAAGCAAAGTTCTTCATTAGCACTCTTCAAGAAAAATCTTGATGAGTGGATGGGAAATAGAAAATACACCCCGGGGATCACTTCTGTGTCTCTGCTCAACAGTGGTACTGGAAAATAACTTTCTTGGGTGGCATAAGCCAGGAAACCTTGCTGGCTAGGCTTACGTAGGTCCTCGGGTCGATAGCCTAGTACCTACCTATGAACCTATGTACTGGGGACATCATGGGGGACTCACAGGCATCTGCATCCAGGGTACTCTACCAGTTCCTGTATGACATCCTACCACATGCCAGTGAGCACATTTACTTCCCCAACACCTGTGAGGAGAGGACAAGCAATATGCGTTTCTTCCACCATGTAGGAGAACACCCAGAAGTACTGGGTGTGATAGACTGCACACACATCCACATCATAGCACCACTCGGTGAACAGGGTAGTGTCTACAAAACATGCAAGGGCTTCCCCTCCATCAATTACCAGGTCATGTGCAATGCCCATGGCATTATTATGAATGTGTGTGCTGGCAGCACTGGAAGCTTTCATGACTCCCACATCTGGCATTCGTCACAGCTGTGCCAGGCATTTGCAGGAGGGACATCCCATATGGCATCTGGTGGGGGATGCTGGCTATGCACTGGAGCCATGGATGATGACATCCATCAGAAATGTACACACACCCACTCAAAAATGCCATAATGAAGCACACGCACAAACCAGGATCATTATAGAGCATGTGTTTGGGATACTTAAGTCATGGTTCCACTGCCATAATATATCTGGTGGAGCCTTGAGATACTCTCCAGTCACATGTACACACATGTTTATAGTATGTCACATGCTACACGATATGATCCTGCAGAAACAGCTACATTAGGAACAGCATGGGGAAGGGCCACACATCCGCCCACCATTGCCAAGGTCCCCACAGGTACAGAGGGACTCAGCGAAGGAAGCCCCTGAGCCTACTCCTGTAGGCAGATGGAGGTGTGTCCAGTATGCCCAGGCCCTGGCAAAGAGACAATGCATAGCACACACACTGACACTTAGGGACCCAGGGACTGACACCTCTCTCTGACTCACACACACAGTAAAATGGATGACACACACATCACATTACCTGCAACTTACCATGTATAGGCAGTGCACTGTGTGCATCCAACATAGGTAGCCCTCAAGCACCATCCTCACAACTGCTGCAGGCACAAGGTAAGTCAGTCTTCTTAACAATAAATGAATGGATTAGTATGTTTTGCTAGCATATCTATGGTAATGCTGCATGCATGCAATGGAATGGAGTGGCCTACTGGGATAGCAGCAGACAACTGACAGCTATGTTGGACACCAGGAAATGTCTGCACAATACTGGCTTCCCCACACTATGCAGTATCATTTAAGGTGACAAATCCCACTGAAGTATATGTGGGGGGCCAACTAAGTGGGGGTCATAGGTCACATGCATAGATGTCACTGTGGGGATCCCATACTCACCCCTCAGACTCACTCAGCAAGTCAGCCATAGAAAACCATAAAGAAATGTCTGGTAAAGGCCCACAAATGGTGACAATAATGGAATACCCCACTATAGACTTATACAGTGACATCACAGCAGGCCTTGCATTTGCAGTAAGGCTCTGAAGGGTAAGAAGTCTGAAACTCAGTTGTATGGCATTACAATCTAACCTGTGGTCTCTAGTGATATGCCTCTATTCTCCAAGACAGGGCACAATACTATGCTAAATGGAACCAAAATGTAAAGCCAATATCAACACAGTCTGTGCAAATGTGTGCCATTGACAGGTGTGCCCCCCCACACCCATATTCCCATAGAAATGCAGTAATATGTAAGTTTGTAGGGTAATAGCAGCAGAGCACACATTGTGAGGGCTGTCCCATTCAACATGATAACTGTTGCATATCCACAATATGCAGATGTCAATGAGCTATGCATATGTGTGGGGAATACTGTCAGGATGTGGCCAGCAACTTCTCATGGCTGTTGTGGCCTAGTGGCCTAGGTACAGTACTGTGGTAGACAGGGCCATATTCCACGAAATGCAGTACCAACTATTTTGCATATCAGCTACACCTATGGTGGGGATTGTACACACTGTCCAGATGTCAATATCCATTACTGCCAGGAAGCTGGACAGGTCATGCACAGGGGGCCACATATATGAACAGTACACAGGTTGGAGTAACCTACACAGTGCCTATCATACCTTCCAACTGTACAGACCTTTTGCAGAATGTACAGAGGTTTGCATCATATTTTTTGTTTTTGCATCATATTTGTGGTTCTTTATTGCAAAAATAGAGGTTCTCTGGCAAATCACTGGCAAAGCACGAAAGTCTAAAGTCACAAAATAATGATGGATTATAGTGTCTCAGATTTCATACCCTATAGAAAAATACATGCTAATGCAAAATATGTTATTGTATCACACATCCAGGTTTGTAAAGCCAATAGTTACAATGGTCCATATATTTAGGCCTTTGTCACCCCAATTACTCATGGTTTGTCCAGATGTTTGGCTCACATACATAGAGAGGTATGGTGCCTAGTAGCACAGCAGTGCATTCTGTCCCTTACCATTGTCATCCAAGGGGGGCTCCACTGCCTGGCAGCCTGGGAACAAATGAGTGACAGAATGCACTGCCTTGCTGCAGATGGCCTGCATCAGTCTCACGTGGCCTACAGGCCGATGGCAAAGGCCCATGACTCACCTTTAGTGCCTTTGTTGGGAACGTCATGTGGTCCATACTACCAACATAACGCAGCCAACAAAATGCAAATGTGAGACCATTCTACTAAATGGTAGTAGCATACCTCTCAACCTTGTAGAGGAAGAAATCTGGACAAAGCTATACATAATGGTGGGATAAAGGCCCAACTATAGGGACACATTTGAAATATTGCTCTCACAATGTTAGAAAGTTGATAGCATAACAGAGGGGGTGCGTAGTAGCATGGATGTCATGAAGGGTGTGAAGTCTGATACTCTAATGTTCGGTCATTATTCCCTGACTGCAACCCTGAGTGATTTGCAAGAAATGCGCTAGAAAACCACAATGTAAAGGGAAACTGACCAGATATATGAGGCATGAATCTGGATAATCTGAGAGAATCTGTACAGTTGAAAGGTATGGCCACTCCAGGATATGACATTTCAGGTTAGAAGAATAGTGCACAACCAGGGGATCCCCAGCCAGTATATCACCAAGGTGCTGGACCTTTTACACAGCTTCATCAGTCAATCGGCTGTAGCCACACCTCCCAACTGGCTGGATTGTGCAAGAATGTCTAGCCTTTACATCATCCATCATGTATTTCTCTGGTAAATAACTGTAATGATCCAATTATATCTGTCAGTAGTTAATGACACAATATAGTACAGTGTCAAACATTACATATGTCAGAAAATGTCTGCTAAAATAAACCCTGCAACTCAAGCAACTCATACATTGATAAGAGCAATACTTACAGTACCCCCCATGTTTGGCCCATTGTTTCCCCATATTGGCAGTCTATCTCCAGATATCTTGCACAAACAGTTTGCAAGGTATGGCTGTAGCACACAACACCCCAGACCGGAGTACAACTATCCCTGGAATGGATTCCCACACTCACTATAGAAGGTCATAGTGAGCATGCTCCTACACTTAGAGACGTGAAGCCCACTTCTGAAACCACATCAGACTATATATCTCTGTATTGTGCAAAGGCCTTTGCATACACACAGCTATGTAAACCTGCCTCCACACACACCCATCAGACAGGATTACCCACAGCCAGCTGTAGGTGGCACATATGTGATATATCTGCATCTGTTGCATGTGATACACACACACACACACACACACACATATATATATATATATATATATATATATATATATAGACAACATATTACAATATGTCAAGTATACAAACACATAGACATGGGGAAGAGAGGGACAAACAGTGATAGAGTGAGACACACAGGGGGACACACACAGACAGTGATTCATACACAGGGATACCCGTAATGGCATAGAGTGATGTCCTGCTGCAGACAGTTGCATACCAATTGTAACCACTGGCATGTGCCAGCATGAAGATGATATTCATTGTCTGATGGTACTGAGGTGGGGTTAGAATAATTACATGTGTATATGTGTGTGTGTGTGTGTGTGTGTGTGTGTGTGTGTGTGTGTGTGTGTGTGTGTGTGTGTGTGTGTGTGTGTGTGTGTGTGTGTGTGTGTGTGTGTGTGTGTGTGTGTGTGTGTGTGTGTGTGTGTGTGTGTGTGTGTGTCTGTAGGTCTAAGTATTATGATGCCTTACCCACACAGTACACTATCCATTTCCCTGCTTTACAAGATCTGCTAATGTCATTCACCTTAGAAGTACCTTTGTACTGACTTCAGTCATGTAAGCTGTATAGTGTGTGTGATAACTGTGTAACACTATCATAAAATAACTAGATAGGTAGGGGTTCTAACCACAGTCCTGGCATATGTAACAGTGATTGTGTGTGGGGTAGTGTGTTGTGTGTGTGTGTGTGTGTGTGTGTGTGTGTGTGTGTGTGTGTGTGTGTGTGTGTGTGTGTGCGTGTGTGTGTGTGGGGGGGATAAGTATTTTAGTCCATTCCCACCCAGTACACTCATATTGCCCTACTTCACAAGATCTGCTGATATCATTCACAGTAGAAGTACTGTTGGACTGCCCTGTAAGCCCTGTGGTGAGTGTGATAACTGCATAACACTGTAGTACAAATAATTATTTAGTTGGAGTTGTAATCTCAGGATTAGCAAATCTGAAAGTGTGTGTGCGAGTGTTTGTAGGTTAAAGATTTTGAGCCCATTCACACCCAGTACACTTTCCATTGCCCTACTTTAGCAGTCCTGCTAATGTCAGTCACCTTAGAAGTACCTTTGGGCAATCCACAGCCCTACAAGCTCTGTGGTGTGTGCGATAATTATGTAACACTATAGTACAAATAACTAGTTAGGTAGGGGTTCTAATCTCAGTCCTGGCAAACGTAGAAGTGTGTTTGTGTTTCCATAGGTTAAAGAGTTTGAGCCCATTCACACTTAGTACACTTCCCATTGCCCTACTTTAGCAGTCCTGCTGATGTCAGTCACCTTAGAAGTACCTTTGGGCAGCCCATAGCTCTACAAATGCTGTGGCACATGTGATAATTTTGTAACACTGTAGTCCAAATAACTAGTTATATAGGAGTTCTAATCTTAGTCCTAGCAAAAGTAAAAGTAAGTGTGTGTGTGCATGTGTGTGTGTGTGTGTGTGTGTGTGTGTGTGTGTGTGTGTGTGTGTGTGTGTGTGTGTGTGTGTGTGTGTGTGTGTATGTGTGTAGGTTAAAGATTTTGAGCACATTCACACCCAGTACACTTCCCATTGCCATAGTTTAGCAGTCCTACTGATGTCAGTCACCTTAGAAGTACCTTTGGGCAACCCAGAGCCCTAAAAGCTCTGTGGGGCATGTGATAATTTCATAACACTAAAGTACAAATCACTAGCTTGGTAGGGTTTCTAATCACAGTCCTGGCAAATATAAAAGTATGTGTGTATGTCTGTAGATTAAAGATTTTGAGCCAGTTCACACCCAGTACACTTCCCATTGCCCTACTATAGCAGTCCTGCTGATGACAGTCACCTTAGAATTACCTTTGGGCAGCCCACAGCCTTATAAGTTCTGTGGCATGTGCAATAATTACATACCACTATAGTACAAATAAGTAGTTAGGCAGGGGTTCTAATCTCAGTCCTGGGAAATGTGTGTGTGAGTGAGTGTGTGTGTGTAGGTTAAATAATCTTGGAGGACCTCTCTCACCTAGTACATCATCCATTGCCATACTTTACAAGAGCTGGTGATGTTCTTCACCTTAAAAGTCCCTTGTGACACCCTTGACTATCTATGCTCTGTGGTGCATGTGATAATTACAGAACACTGTGTTAGCAATAACTAGATAGGTAGGGATTCTAATTTCAGTCCTGGCAAGTGCGCATATGAGACCACTAGGCTTTGATAATGTGTGTGTGTGTGTGTGTGTGTGTGTGTGTGTGTGTGTGTGTGTGTGTGTGTGTGTGTGTGTGTGTGTGTGTGCGCGAGAACAGTATCCTGTGGGTGTGTGTGTTTGGTTGAGAACCATATCTATTGGGGGCGTGGGTTTTGCAATTTTTTGCTGTGGTCCACCCAGTACACATCCCAATGTCCACTTTACAATGCCCACTGTTATCATCCATTGTAGAAGTAACTGTAGACATTCTGCAGCCCTATAAGCTCTGTGCCACATGCAATAACTATGTAACAGTATGGAATAAATAATAAAATAGGCCAACCTTCTAATCCTTGGATACTATTCCCCACTTAGGAATCATAGACAAACACACTCAGCTAGGCATCAACCCCTATATCACTAGGTCACTTGCAAACTGGCTCACAGATAGAACCTACAGTGTGAAAGCAGCATACTTCATGTCAGAATGTCGACTATTCATGAGTGGAGCCCCACAGGGTTTGGTCCTGAGTCCCCTCATGTTTGGTGTCTATGCCTCTGAAATCCAGCCCAACACGAAAGGACTCTGGCTGACAATATTCACAGATGACTGCAAGTTGGGTGCTATTATTAGCTCCCCACGTGATGTTGATATCATGCAGAAAGGCCTTACTGAGACCTATGACTGGTGTCAGAACCCTGGACTTTTTCTCATTGCAAGAAAATGTACCGATATCCCCTTTCAGAACAACAGGGTTCCCATGAATCACCACATCGATGATAGTCCACTGAACACTGAAGTTGTTATAAGAGAACTGGAAAACAGGTTGACAGTGACCTCTCTGTTGACCACCACAGTGCCACTGTGTTCAGAAAGTCGTTCCATGTGCACATCAGGTCCCCTACACATGGTTGACATTTCAGAATATCGAAGACCATATGGCCGAGACCATATGTTCGACATTCGAAATGTCGACCATGCGGAACCGGCATCTCGGTACAGTGTGGAATGGAAAGATTTCCATCTTCTGCACTGTAGTGTGATCACAAAGTTGGTATATTTAAGCTACAGCGGTGTCAGGGGCGGAGCCACCATTGGGGTGCAGGTGGGCGTAGCCCCCCTGCTAGCAATGTGAAGGTAAGTTGTTGTTGTGTTTTTTTTTTATTTTATGGTCAATATTTCGAATGTTGATCATATCGACTCGACCATATAGTCTTCGACATTCTAAAATGTTGACCATATATAGTAGACCCGGCACATCACATTACTAAGGGTGTTGCATCCAGGAAGTAAGAAGTCATTGTCGCACTCTACTCTCCCCTCATTAGGCCAACCACTGAGTGCAATGGCACATTTGGCATGTACCACACTGGACACCTGCAACAACTGGAGAGGCTGCAAAAGTACCTCACAAAGCGGGTCCTAGGCCTTAAACACTTGTCCTATATGTTCAGACTCCAATAACTCCAACTATTCTATGTCTCATATTAGCTACTTAGAGGCAATGTCTGCTTGACTTACAAAGCCATGTCTGGCCCAGCTCTGTCAGGAATGCTACATCTAAAGAACCCAATCCATCTGCACCACATGCCCCAGAGACTTCAACCCCATTTCGATAATCAACAGAACATACTGGAGGGACCGGTTCATAATCCAGAGACTGCCCACGCTATGGAATAGACTTCACATACATGTCAAGTAGAGCACCTCACTGGCCCTCTTCAAGAGAAATCTGGATGAGTAGATGGGGAATAGAAATCCCACCCTGGGGATCACTCCAGTGGCTATACTTGTTAGACACACTGGGGACTATCGTCAGGTGGCATGATGTCAGGGTAATCCTATGGGCTAAACTTGTAAAGGATCCATGGCCATTCACCTAGTGCACACCTATGAACCTATGGATCTCAGTACTGGCAAACATGTGTGTGTGCATTAGTGTGTATAAAAGTGTTGTGAGTATGTAAATATGTGGGTGAAATTAGTTTGAGGCTCTTCTCACCCAGTACACCTTCCATTGCCATACTTTACAAGGGCTGGTGATGTTATTCACTATAAAGGTACCTTGGGACACTCTTCATCCTGTAAGCTCTGTGGTGCATACGGTAAATGCATAACACTATAGTACCAATGACTACATAGGTAGGGGCTCTAATCTGAGTCCTGGAAATGTGTGTAAACATTTGCAAGTGTGTACACTTGTAGGATACAGCATATTGAGGCCTCACTCACCCAGTACACTGCCAAATGCTATACTTTACAAGGGCTGGTGATGTTGTTCACCTTAGTAGAACTGTGGGACACTTTTTACACTATAAGCTCCGTGGAACGTTCAATAAGTGCATAACACTGTATTAACAATAGCTAAATAGGTAGGGGTTCTAATCTTAGTCCTACCAATTGTGTGTGTGTGTTTGTGAGAGTGTGTGTGTGTGTGTTTGTGTGAGAACTGTATCCTGTGTATGTGTTTGAATGAGAACTGTATCCTCAGGAGGGTTGTATATTTTTAGGCCTTGGTACTCCCAGTACACATCCCAAGGTCCACTTTATAAGGCCCGCTGTTTACATCAACCATAGAGGTATCTGTTGACACTCTTCAGCCCAATAAGCCCTGTGCAGCATTCAGGAACTATGTAACAGTAAGGACTGACTAACAAGATAGGCAGGGCTGCTAATCTCAGTCCTGGCAAATGTGTGTATGAGTGTATTTGTGTGTGTAAGTGTGTATAACTGTATGTTCAAGAATTATGAGTCCATTCTCACTCAGTAAATCACACATTGCCATACTTTACAAAGCCTGGTGATGTTGTTTACCTTGGAATGAGCTTGGCACTCTCTTCACTCTGTAAGTTTTGTGGTGCATGCAATAAATGCATAACATTGTAGTAGCAATGATTACATAGGTAGAGGTTTTATTCTCAGTCCTAGCAAATGTGTGTGTTTGAGTGCAACTTTTATCCATTGGGTGGCTGTGGTTTACAATTTTAGGCCACGTCTCAAGGTCTACTTGACAAAGGCCACTGTTCACATCCACTGTAGAGGTATTTGTGGATACTCTTCAGCCCTATAAGCCCCATGCTGCGTGCAACAGCTATGTAACAGTATGGAATGAATAACATGATAGGCAGGGCTGCTAAAGTCAGTACTAGCAATTGTGTGTGCATTGGTGTGTATAGCAGCGTTTGTGAGTGTGTAGACTCATAGGTGACAGTCTAATACGTCCTTCCACACCCAGTACACCCCCCAATGCCATACCTCACAAGAACATGTGATGTTATTTACTTTACAGGTACCTTGGAACAGTCATCACACTATTAGTTCCATGCCACCTGCAATAACTGCATAACACAGTAGTACCACTAACTAGATGGGTAGGGGCTCCAAACGCAACACTGGCAACTGTGATCCTGTGCATGTGTGTGTGTGTGTGTGTGTGTGTGTGTGTGTGTGTGTGTGTGTGTGTGTGCCTGTGGGAACAGTATTCTCTGTGTTTGGTCAACACAATATTCTCTGGGGGTGTGGGTTTTACCAATCTGAGGTGTGTTCCACCCACTACACTTACCACTGTCCACTTTACAAAGGCTGCTGATGTCAACCACCATAGACTTACCTGTGTACACTCCTCAGCCCTATAAGGTCTGTGGCACATGCAATAAATGTTACACAGACCTGGTAAATGTGTACATATACAGCTGTACCTTGGCTCTGACACAATCGTTGTGTTACCACTCTGCCATACCCCTTGTTGGCAATGTCTGCATGGCCACATTCTGCTGACACACAGACACCTAGAACACAAACAGAATACAGCATGTGAGACTACATTCAATCAGCATTAATAACATCAATAATGTATTATGGCTGAAAAGGTGCACACACTCTGAAATGTACCTATTACAAATGCCAGCTGACAGCACCTTACACAGCATTACATAGCTAAACTGTACTTAATTCACCCTGTGCATCAGAACCATATTAGCATGTACCTGCATCGGTGGTATGGATGACAGGGATGTGACACAGGTATCATCATATGCACAGGGTGTTGTCTGGGTTTGCCAGAGGCCTAGGCTGGCCCATATGGTTGAAATCATGTGTATATGTTTGGAGGGGTATTCTATGAATGGGCCATGCAGAGGTGGTGTGTGTGCCTGGAGGTGACCTGGCTGTGATTGTGATGTGTTTGTTTTTGTATGGACACAGTCACACCACATGGCTGCCCTACACAGGGGTATGTCGGACAGCTGTGGAACGTACATGGTAGGGTGTACAGTTCACCGTCTCTGGCCACTGACATGGGAACTGGTTCAGCCAGGGGTCTCACTGGCACTACCAGGCCCAAGGCCAGATGCAGTACTACTCCTCGATGGTGACTGCTATCTGCTGGATCTGTATCCTTGATGGGACTGGCCAGGAACATGTGCCCATAGCCTGCTCCATTGTGGTGTGGACAGCACCTGCCCTTTGGTACTGCTAATGGAACTGCCACTACGGGAGTGTGAAGGGTGCACAGTCACGTAGACTCGCAGCTGATGTTGGTGCTGACCTACATCCATGTGGCCAATGCCCATCTCCCACCACATGCTGAAGCACAGACATTCCATGGTCGAGGATTGCAAAGGTCTCATCCCACCATCTATTCATGACCTCAGTATTTTGGCATGTGGCCTCAACAAGGTCATGTATGTCATTACATAAGCCTGTATGTCATTACATAAGCCAGGAAGAGTTGCATCCAAGACCCTGAGTATTTGTCTGGTGTTGTGTTCACTACATGCCTGCGCATCCATGACAGCCCAAAACATGCACCTGGTGACACCTGCTGTGGCACTTGTGACAGCATGCTCAATGGGCAGCAGTCCTCCTTTGAGCAACCCTGTCTGTCTACCTGTGTTGGACCTTGCTTGCACTCTGGCTATAGCTAGTGTCTACACTCACACTTGTCATAGTCACCACACTAGCCTGTTCCATGCCACCACATGCCAACTGTCCATTATCTGTGGCTGCTGGGGATGGGGTATGTGTGGGCATTGTGACTAAGTATGGGGAAAGTGTGGATGACTGTGGGATGCCAATCGACGGCACAAATTCAGCCCCTGACAACCCCACCTGTGCCTCACTAGGACTACCATCATAGTCGCAGTCTGCAGAGACAATGACATCAGATTCTGAGCATGAGGGACCACATCCACCATGTCCACCTGTGAGGGGAAGACAACATATGTAAATTAATATGTACAAACAGCCAAAAGGAAAAGTCCAGATAGAAATAGAACAACCACGAACCAGGACCAGTCAACAGAATTTATTCTCTCTCCAGCGCTTCAGCACAAGCCTTCAAGGAGTATATGTAAATTAATACCTGCACTATAAGTTTTGTTGGTATACATACGCACACACACACACACACACACACACACACACACACACACACACACACACACACACACACACACACACACACACACAAACACACACACATGCATGCATGCACACATGGAGACACACACAGACACATGCAGGTGAGGTGGCACAAAAGCATTACACAGACATCACAATAGCCAAATGGTGACATTCATGACACACAGTCAGACCACAACATACACACTCTGGCAGGCCCTCAACATTATGCAGTGCAGCCCTTTCCACTTAATGTTGCTACTAATATACACCTCTGGGATATGTGAGTGGTGTTAGTAGGTGATTGGCCTTCACCTAACACACACTGCACCATGTACACATTTTTGCTGTTCACCTGTATAGCACAGTGCCACCTCCTACAGAACATACCTCTCAACTGTACAGAGTTTTGCTGAATGTCTAGATGTGTGGCTCATATTTTTGGTATGTTCCTCATAAATCTTGTGTTGTCTGATACATTACTGGGATGATCTGTGGATTGGCACCACTAATTAATAACATAATTTGAGTTGCAGACTTCATAACCTGCAGTAAATGTATATTAAACAAAGCTTACAGTGGATATAATAAGTGTACACACCCCTGTTAACATGCCAGGTTTTTGTGATATATAACGTGAGACCACAGAAATCACATCATAACATTTCCCACCTTTAATGTGACCTATAACCTGTGCAATCCAATTGAAGAACATACACATTGGTTAGTGGTAACATATAGTAAATTAAATACATACAATAAGCTGGTTGCATGAGTATGCACACCCTTAAACTAATACTTTGTTAAAGCACCTTTTGATTTAATTACAGCATTCAGTCCTCTTGGGAAGATGTCTATCAGCATGGCACATCATGATTTGTCAGTATTTGTACACTCTCCCTTGCAAAATCCCTCCAACTCTGTCAGATTGTGAGGATATCTCTTATGCACAGCCCTCTTCAGGTCACCCCATAGATTTTCTATTGGATGTAGGTGGTGGCTGTGGCTGGGCCAGCCCAGAATGTTGGATGTCTTCTGGTGAAGCCATTCTTTTGTTGATTTTGATGTATGGTTTGGGTAATTGTCATGTGGAAATGTGAAGTGCTCTCCATCTACAGCTATCTAGCAGATACCTGAAGAATTTTGGCTAAAGGGTCTGGTATTTGGAACTGTTCACAATCCCCTCCAACTTGGCTAAGCCCCAGTTCAAGCTTAGGAACAGCAACCCCAAAGCAGGGCACTGCAATCACCATGCTTCACTGTGGGGATGGTGTTCATTTGGTGATGTGCAGTGTTGTTATTGCGCCAAACAACCCTTTTATAATTGTGGCCAAAAAGTTCAACCTTGGCCTCATTAGACCATAATACATTTTCCCACATGCTTTTGGGAGACTTGATGCATTGTTTTTCAGAATTTAAGCAGGTCTGGATGTTGTTCAGTGTGAGACAATGCTTCTATGTTCCAACCCTACCCCATAGGCAAGGCATATGGAAAATACAGGAGATTGTTCTCACATGTAGTACACAACTAGTACTTGCCAGAGATTCTTGCAACTCCTTTAGTGTTGCTGTAGGTCTCCTGGCAGCCTCCCTCACAAGTTTTGTTCTTATCTTCTCATTAAATTTGGAGGGATGTCCACTTCTTCACAATATCACTGTTGTCCCATATTTTTTCCACCATTGGGTGGCTGTCATCACCGTGTTTGATGGTATATGCAATGCAGTGGAAATGTTTTTCTACCCTTCTCTGAGCTGATACTTTTCCACAATGAGATCTCTTTGAAGCTTTGTAAGCTTTCAGTGAACCATGTCTGTTGCTGTAGCAAGCAACTGAGTAAATGTCTGGAAAAGCCTAGTAGGACAGCTGACCGTTATTCATTGTTAATCAGAGTCTCTGTAATTGATGGCAGGTGTATACCCAAGAAGACATAATGCTGTAATTACATCAAAAGCTTCTTCAACAAAGTATTAGCTACAGGCTGTGCATGCTTATGCATCTAGCTTACTGTACGTGTTTTATTTTTCATACATGTTCACCTAACAGGTTTGTTTATCAATTGAATTGTATAGGTTATAAGTTACATTAAATGTGGGAAGAGTTGTGAAATGCTTTATTGTGGTCTCATTTTTGTATGTCACAAATAGCTGGCATTTTAACTGGGGTGTGTACACTTTTTAGATGCACTGTATAAGACTACTTTTCAAATATGTCCCTAGTTTTGTCCCTTTGTCTCCCCATTTTGTCAGTCTTTGTCCAGATTTCTTGCACTGACAGGTTATGAGGTATGATATGGATATGTTAGAACTCCTGCAAATAGGCCCCTGTGATGACCACTCTGATGCAATGCAGTTAACCCCACCACAAGTGAGCAAGCACATTTTGCAATATAGCTAAGAGTAACAATTGTGTGCATGGTAAAATGCATGACCTTAACATGCCATAGGTATTGGTTAGCCACAACAGGACAATACCATACTCACCACCTTCAGGCTGCTGTCTCACATCCAGACCAGAGGTACCTATGTAGTTGTAGGGGAGAGGTATTGTCAGCAGACTCACATGTGGCATTGGTACAAGATAAATGCTACTTTTCTTCACGTGTACAGTACAAGCTCTGATGCTACACAATTTGCTGTCCTTCACCATAGATGTGTACTTGTGTGCATTACAAAAATGCAGCAACAAATGCAGTTTGACATGACATATGCATCTAGATATTATACAGAAGCCAGTATGACTGCTACATTATTAAATTGATGTGCATTGGGGCCTTACCTGGATGCTCCTCGCCTGTTGTCTGGGTGCCACCCACCTCCACGACTTGTGTGTGTTGGCTTTGCTGGTATGTAGTGGCTGCCCCAAGGTTGGCAAGGAGCTACTCCATTGGTGTAAGTGGGGCCTGTGTAGCAAGACCCCCACCTGTGGCAGAATGGTCCCTGGCTATAGCAGCAGCCTTTTGCTGGGCATGGCATATCAGGTCAGTTGCCCGATGCCTGACATGATCGTATGTGCACCCATGGTGGCCTAAGTTGTTTACTCTGTGGACAAGCTCGCCACAGGGTGGTCCACTCCTGCAGATTCTGTTGGCCATGGCCAAACCTCACCCCATGGTGGTTAATTATCATCTCAGTGATGGCCACAGTTTCAGTTGCAGTGTACGCTGGCTGCCTTGCATGTTGCATGTTACATGGAAGACATAAACAGGGAAACACATCACAGGACCTCATACATTGGTCAGTGTTATTTATATAACCTGCACATCAACATTGACTAACATTAGCCACCACTTATGATCACATCATACCCCTGTCATCTATCAACACAGTATGAGCTGCATTGCACTCCTGGTCCTGATGTGTCATGTTCCCCCCAATGAGAGCCAGTAAATTGCATAATCCACCATTCATCATTCACCTTTGTGTAGAGGGATGACAGTGGCTGTCTTCCTTGCAGATGGGATGTCAATGGTGCTCAGGCTTTGCTTGTGTATAGTGTATAATGGAGCTGGGGGCATATACCAGTGCTCATGTAGGATGTGACAAGGATGTTATCAGCTCCCATGGAGACTTACATTTGTTGCCTTTGTCTAGACATCATGGACCTGCTCCCTAATGATGAGGGGTGCAGGTGCTGTGCATATTCACCTATACTGAGGGTGGGATGGGAGGGTGATGTTTTCCCTTAACCTGTCTGCTCCTGGTTGGCTGTAGCTATGCTGTGTGCTTATGTGGTGTGATTGACCGCCAGTACAGGGTGGGTTGGGCTTTTGCATCTGAGACTGAAGACATGTGTGAAGACGGCCTTGTGATTGGCCGTGGTGGATGTGTCCAATATGTACTCACAGTTAGCCTTATAGTAATTCCCCTGTGACCTCATATGCTTGTTCAGACGCAGGTTGACTTGCTTCCAAGTTGGTGCCTGCTCTTACTTGGCCCTGTACAGCCAATAAAGCAACTGATTATGTGGTTTGCATATTGCTGTTGTCTAGCAAAGGGGATAACTCTACCTTGGTGGAGGCAGGTTTTACGAGTCAGATATTGCTGAGTACATACAGCTATGTAGGTGCTCATATAGCTGTTTGTAGTGGGCATAGACACAAGGTCATAACACAGTTGGACAACTCTCCATTTTCAACCTGATAATCATGCGTATTCTAGCACCCATGTCTGTGTCAGGGCTATGCAACAACCAGTAGCTGTAGAAATGTATGTCTGTTGGATGCACACAAAGATTACACATGTATACAACATGTACAGCTTATTTACCTGACTTTTGCATCTCATGTCTGTTTTGAGGCTTCCAGCTACACCTACTCATACATACACATGCAGAGGTAATACCTGATATATATTTCTGTTCTATGTCAGTATGATACACTGTATTTACACTCTTGCTGGTCAGTCATACCTCTCAACCTGTTAGAGCAGAACATCTGGAGGACAACAAACATAAATGGGGGTGTGACGACCGTGCCCTGGCCCAGCAATCAAGGAGCCTCAACCCTCACCACTAACACCAGAGAGGTCATCTCCTAGAAGAGGAAAGGATAACTAATACACACAGTAAAGTACAATTTCCCTTACGTGCACACAGAGATTACAGTCAGTCTGGGGCTGTTTGCTCCCTTGCTCTCCAGGTCCCCAATAAGACTCCCCACTGGCACAGCTATAGGGTCCAGGTCTCAGCCTAACTGGGCAATCTAAAACCTCCAGTACCCTCTCTGTCCAACCAGTGCTTCTTGTCCCTGCCAAGTAGCTGACACAACACACACACTTTGAGATAAGTATTTATACAACTTCACAGGCACTCCTGGGAAAGGCTGACACAGATTCTCCAACTGTGTCCCTTTACCTAAACTATATGGTAGTAATTACTGCCAACACCTAGTTAATAATATCAGCTACTAAAAGGCCCTTAAAAGGGTGTCCAATTATTACTGTGCAATATTAATATCCAATGGTAGTATGACTAAAGTCAAGGCTTACTTTAGAGTGGCCTATTAAAATAACCTCTATAAATATGCAATGTACTCTAGAGCTTATCTCTACACAAATCAGCCACAGGTAGAAGGTTTTAAAAATATTTAATAATAAATAATTAAAACACAAGACAAAACCACTACACCACAGAGATATCTAAGAGTTCAGAGATCACACAGAAACCTAAAATAATATAGTAGGACAGGTCTGATTTCAAAGAAAAATACCTAATAAATCTTTACAAGCTTTAACTATTCCTACAAGAAATCACAGTGCTAAAACTTACATGTGAGCATAAGGCAGAGTGCTGATAAGTTAGATGTTCAAAGTCAAAATGCTTTCAGTCTCTTGTGAGAAATAGTATTTAAACATTACTAACAAACATGTCTCTAGGGCCCTTCCCAAATTACATCATTTTTGACACTTAAGTTTTCCCAGGCAAACAAAATGCATTATTTAGCAATCTAACACCTGCACAAAAACTTACAACAATACAAGGCATTTCACATATACATTCTAGCAGAAAGTAGAGCAATAAAGCACCTCCCACATCTAAATTTTGGTTATAAACTTTAGCCTTAAAACAATGGGCATGACACCTTCATCCGGCCGCACTGGAGCCAAATTGTAAAACATTAAAGAGGTTCATAAAATCTTTTCAACTTAAAAAGACACATTTGAAATACTTGGCTTGGTTTTCCTTATAGCAGATGGCAATTTTGCAACAATCTTGAAGTTCACATTTTACAGTGTTTTCTTACATTTAAA
Source organism: Protopterus annectens (assembly GCF_019279795.1). Classification (NCBI taxonomy): domain Eukaryota; kingdom Metazoa; phylum Chordata; order Ceratodontiformes; family Protopteridae; genus Protopterus; species Protopterus annectens. Next base: position 1,138,010,660 of record NC_056726.1, on the reverse strand, counting down.
AATACAAGCCTTTATTTTACATTTATTTATACAGTTGATAGAATTATAGGTTCATAGGTTCATAGGTTCATACTAGGCTATCTGCCCGAGGGCATTTACAAGCCTAGCCCATCGTTTTGTGGCTTAGGCCACCCCTTTAGTATGGGGAACTATACCCATTATTTTTCTGTGCCTCTGTCGAGCAGTGACACTGAGGTAATCCCTGGGGTATATCTGCGATCTCCCATCCATTGGTCAAGATTTCTCTTGAACAGGGCCAGCGAGGTGCTCTGCCTCACATGTACCGGGATTTTGTTCCACAGCATAGGGAGTCTTTGGGTGATGAATCTATCCCTCCAGCACGTCCTATTAATAGCCGTGTCAAGGTTTAAGTCTCCCGCCTTGTGGCTCTGATGGATCTAGATTTTTGAGGTGAAGCATATTCATCAAATCTGGGTTTGACATGGCCTTGTATGTTAGGCAAAGGTCACCTCTGAGCAAAGTGGCGACTGAATAGAGCTGGAGTTCTTTCAGTCGGGCAGCATAGGACAGATTTTTGAGACCCTTTATCCTTTTGGTGAGGAACTTTGTGGCCTCTCCAGCTGCTGCAAGTGTCGGGTCAGATACATTCCGAATGGGGCATTGTACTCAATCATTGGTCTGATGAGTGATGAGTAAAGGGAGACTATGACCTCCCTTGATCTAGATGAGAATCCCTTCATGATAAGGTGGGCAATGTAGAAGGTCTTCCTAACTACTTTAGCTACATGGGTGTCGAATGACAGACTACTATCAACCTGGGTCCCCAGGTCCCTGATAACTTCTTCTGTGCTCAGTGGATTGCCACCTATTTGGTAGCTAGGGGTAACCTTGTTTTTCCCGAAGGGTATGACTATGCATTTTTGGCATTTAACTTTAGGCCGTGGCTCTGGCACCAGTTATCCGTTTCTGTGAGACCCTTCTGAAGGATATCTGTGTCAGATGTGTTTTCTACTATGGCCCAGTTTGCAGTCATCTGCAAACTTTGTCAGCCATAACCCTCCTGTGTTTGCTTGTACTGGAAAAGTAGATGCCAAACAAGAGTGGGCCCAGGACTGAGCCCTGTGGGACACCACTTGTGACAGGCTTTGAGTCTGACATGGCGCCAGCAGCTCTGACCCTGTGGGTTCTGTCACTCAGCCAGTTTGCAACCCATCTTGTGATGTATGGGTTGACATTTAAGCTGATGAGTTTTTCAATGATACCGAATGGGGTATTGTATCGAAGGCCTTAGCCAGATCGAGGTAGGCTGTATGGACTGCCTTTCCCTCATCAATGGCTTTGGTGACTGTTTGAAAAAGTCAACCAAGTTTAAAAGGCATGATCTGCCTTTGACAAAGCCAAACTGGGTTGGATCCAAAGTCTGCAAATTCCCTATGTCTTTATTTATGAGGTCCATTATGATCCTCTCCATGGCTTTGCAGATAAGGCTTGTCAAGCTAATGGGCGGTAATTTCCAGGGTCGGTGGAGGCACCGCCTTTGTGAAGTGGTACCACAGTTGCAGTCGCCACTCCTGGGTGCGTATCCAGAGGTAAGACTTTGATTAAACAGCTGTCCTAGCTGTGGGTTTAATTCCTCATTGAGTTCATGGAGCACACAGCCGGGGACACCATCAGGTCCCATGGATGCTGTGTTTTTGCTTTGGAGAGAGCAGTTCTCACTTGGGCGCTGGAGATGTTTGGGGGCTGCAATCGTTTGGTATAGATATCTCTCCTTTGGGGAGGGGAGAAGTTTGCACTGAACCTGTCAGCCAGTATGTTGGCAATGTCTGTAGGATCAGTAATCTTCACATCATTTTGAACTAGCTCTGAGCATATCTGGGAGTTTCCTCCCAGGTTTCTAACATAGCTAAAGAAGGCCTTATGATTGTCTTTGAGTCTTTAGCTATTTTTCTCTCGAAATTTGCTTTGGATGATTTTATGAGAGCTCTTAGTTTTTACTTATAGTGATCAAGGGTGTCTTACCTTTTAAGGATTTTGCTCTATCTTGTAGTAGCTTCCTCCTTTTGTTGTAGAGTTTGTTTATGGCTGGGGTCCACCAGACTGGATGCTTGCCTTTGGTACAAAGAGTCTTTGTTTTGCTTGGGATTGCCTTATCCATGCAGTCCTGCAGGTGCTGGTAGAAGGCATTTGTAAGTGATTCAGCGGCTTGAGTACTGTTTTCCGCTGGCTCGGGGCCTTAAAGGAGACCACACTAGTCTTTAGAAGTGTGAAGTCGGCTTTTGAGAAGTTCTTTACTGTGGTCTTTTTATTTCAGGTGGGGTGGGATGAGGACCTCCAGCGAGATTAGTTTGTGGTCTGATCTCACCAGTGAGGGGTACACCTCCGGTGTTGAACATTGTGCTCCCATGTTCGTGATGATGAGATCAAGTATGTTATCTCCTCTTGTGGGGATGGTGACTAGTTGTTCCATGGCATTTGAGTTTATGAATTCCAGGAACTTTTGGGCTAGGGTGTTTGGGCTTGAGTAGTGTTCCCAGTCTATATTAGGGTAATTGAAGTCACCTAGTATGATGGTGTTTGGTGATACATTCATCCCTCTAGTGTTTTCAGGAAGGCCATGTGAGGTTCCTGAGTTTGTGAGGGTGGCCTGTAACATGCTACAATTTGCAGAGCAGTCTTGCCTATGGTTAATTGCACCTGGATGGTCTCCGATGCATCGTGCGTTGCCACCAGTCTTGAGGTGTGGGTGTCCTTGATGAATATGGATACCCCCTCTCCTTTCTTGGTATTGTCCAGATTTTGGGGCCGGAACGCATGATATGAGGTAAAACCTGATAGCGCCGGGGTGCTCTCAGGAGCCTTGAACCAGGTTTCTGTCACAGCACAGACATCGATGTTCTCCATACTGAGAAGGGCCTCGAGTGCGTGCATTTTGAGATTTAGACTTCTGGCATTGAGCAGCATTACCCTTAGTTTTTTTCCTTTGTGTTCTAGGGTGGTAGGTTTAGAATTTGAGCCTTGCCTAAAAAAGGCACTATGGGGGTGGCAAGAGCCTTTGCCAATATCCGGAATCCCAGGGTGACAGGTGCAAGCCGTCCCTTGAAGCAGCGTGGCTTGTCCAGCATGTCATCCCAGGCAGACAGACACTGGATCCCCTTTGAATGACACCAGTGTTTAAGCCAATTGTTAAAGCTGATCATCTTATCTCTGTATTGTGGCATCATTCTTGGTGAAGGTAGGATACTGCTCAAGGTCAGGGTCATACCTGTCTGGGCTACATAATCAGAGAGCTCCTCAATGTCTCTTTTCATGTAGTCCAAGGAGGTACGTCTCAGGTCGTTTACACCAGCGTGGACAATGACTGAATCATATTTGTACCTGCTGTTGAGAGACCTGAGTGCTTGCGTTATGTGGCGGATTCTAGCGCCCGACAGGCAGCTTACTGTGACCTTCTCCTTACTCAGTCTGGTGAGCGGGACGTCAGTGTGTCTGACTATGGAGTCACCAATGACTAGTGTGTCTGGCATTGTGTTTGGCCTTAAGGGCTGTGACTGTTTGACACTCTGACTGTGAGGTCTATGTGTTGCAGGTGTTGTGTTCTGAGGTGGTGGTTGTTTGGGTGTCTGCTTTGGTGGCCTCTGCTGTTTTGGTAGATTTTTGATCAGAGCCTCCGAGTATGTCTTTGTGTGTTTATGTGTATGATTTGAGGTTGTAATGGTAATATGTGAGACTGGGTCTATAGTGTGTGTGGTAACCTTCTCCTCCTGACTGGTCTTGCCAGTCCTATGTTGAGAGAGCTCAGCCTCCAGTTTGGCCGTGTAGTTGCATCTCTCGCATGTATTTGTGTTTTGTGGGAGGAGGAGAGGGTTGTCTGTGTACATGAGGCAATTGTAACATTGCCTCAATATTCCCAGGTTCACCAGCTGAGCAGGAGAGGACGCTAGCAACTGATCCCTCGACATGCTAGAAGGAATAGACAAAAAAACTTTAAAAAAGATTCCGGGGGACGTGGGTGACCGAGAAATGGGGGGTTGCCTTTTTTGGGGTACTATCTAAGACAAGAGTGCCGTATCAAGGTAATAAGTACTGTAGGAGCAAGTGCTACGTTTAACAGATAGAGAATAGTCTACTTGGAGTCAAGTAGAGATGATCTTTTTAATTATAGGATACGCTGATTAGATCAGTAGTATAGTTCGAGGAAGGTAGTTTAAGGGAAAATTTGAAGAGTGGACTTTAGGTAGCCCGAATAGTTTAAACCTGCTTAACCGGCGCTGCCCAAATTCTATTTCACTAGGCTGGCAGCCTTCGCCCATCTCTCCCCAATCGGCACATCTCTTCCCCCTGGGGAACTCAATCAAGTTTTTCAAGTACCCCTTGAGAAACATTGCTTGAGAGTGTCAGGTCTATCTGGGTGTACCTCACCCCATTCCCTGTCTTGAGAGCCCATCTGGTATTTCTACTCCCACTGCGGTGCTGCACTAATATATCATATGCTTGCAACCCCAGACTCTATCTTACCAACTTGGCATTTTGCTGACTGGCTCTGTTTAACCATGTTAGAGGGTTGTGATCTGTCATCACAGTGAATTTTCTTCCATACAGATAAGGCTGAAGTTCTTGTAGTTCCCACACTATGGCTACACATTCCTTTACTACCACTGCATAGTATTCCTCCCTGGGTTGGAGACTATGACTGAGATAAACCACTGGGTGCTCTTCTCCCTCTGAAGAAATCTGGCTAAGTACAGCCCCCACCCCATAATTTGAAGCATCCACCTGCACAACAAAGTATTTGCTGTAGTCTGGACTAGCTAACACATGGGGCCCTTCCAAAGCATCCTTAAGCTTCTGAAATGCCTGCGCACATGCTGGGGTCCACACTACCTTATCTGGCCTGTTCTTCCTTGTTAGGTCTGTGAGGGGAGCAGCTATGGTACTATAATTGGGAATGAACTTTCTGTAGTACCCTGCTGTCCCTAAGAATGCCCTCACCTGCTTTTTGGTAACAGGTGCAGGCCATGCCTGAAAAGCTTCCACTTTGGCAGGTTCAGGCCTTATCTTACCACTCCCCACTCTACGTCCTAGGTAGGACACCTCTGCCATACCCACCTGACATTTGCTTGGCTTAATGGTCAACCCTGCCCTCTGTAGTCTGCCCAGCAACTTCCTGATATGCTGAAGGTGCTCTTGCCAGGAATGGCTGTAGATAGCAATATCATCCATGTAAGCAAGGGCAAACCCTCCTGCTCCTGCTAAGATATGATCTACCAGCCTCTGGAAAGTCACTGGGGCATTCTTCATCCCAAAGGGCATCTTTGTGAACTCAAACAAGCCAAAAGGAGTCACAAAGGCTGACTTCTCTCTAGCACTGGGAGTCAAGGACACCTGCTAGTAACCCTTGGTAAGATCAATAGTTGTAAGATACTTAGCCCCACCCAGTTACTCTAGGGCCTCATTTGTCCTAGACATGGGGTAAGCATCTGACTCTGTGTGACTATTTAAATTCCTGTAATCCACACAGAACCTGGTGCTGCCATCCTTCTTTGGCACCAGCACCAGTGGTGAGGCCCAGGGACTGTTGGACTCTTGAATCACCTCTAGTTCTAACATCTCCTGTACCTCCTCCCTCAGAGTCTGTTTGACTCTCTCAGGCACCCTATAAGGGGCCTGCCTGATAGGCCTTTGGGGTCCTGTATCCACCTGGTGCTGCACCAGGTGGATGCTCCTTGGTTTCCCAGTGAACATGCCCCCAAACTCCTGCAACACTGCTTGGATTTCACGAACCTGGGTAGGAGATTGCTGCAGGGACATTGCTACCCCTTCCACCGAGGTGTCAACCCGAGTCACAAGATCTCTCTCAGACTCCTCCTGCAATCCACTGCAAATGCTCAGCACAAGGGCCTCCCTATCATGGTAAGGTTTCATCATGTTAACATGGTGCAATTTGTGGCCCTGCCATCTGCCTAGCACTTCCACCATGTAGTTAACATCACTTACCTTTCTTACCACCTTGTAGGGTCCCTCCCAAGCTGCGTGCAACTTGTGTCTGATAGGAATAAGAACCGTCACCTGCTGCCCTACAGCATACTCTCTAGCTAGAACATTCCTGTCATACCACACCTTTTTCTGTTGTTGGGCTTCTGCCAGGTTCTCCTAGGCCAGGCCTATGAGTTCCCGGAGCCTTGTCCTGAGGTTCAGGACATATGCCAGAAGAGACTCCTTGTGAGACTCACACTCACCTTCCCACTCATCTCAAATTAAATCTAGAGGTCCCCTTACCCTATGCCCATACAGCAACTCAAAGGGTGGAACACCTGTGGATTCCTGGGGAACCTCTCTGTAAGCAAACAACAGATGGGGCAAATATTTGTCCCACTCCCTCTTAAACTGATCTGCAAATATCCATAGCATGGACTTGATTGTAGAGTTTAACCTCCCAACAAGACCATTAGTTTGGGGATGGTAGGGGGTGGTCTTCACGGGCTTCACCCCACAGGACTTCCACAGACAAGCCAGCAGGTCTGACATAAAATTGGCACCTCTGTCAGACAGTATCTCCTTTGGGAAACCTACCCTGTTGAAAATCTCTAGCAAAGCATTTGCCACCTTCTCAGCCTCAATGGAGGACAAAGCCACTGCCTCAGGGTATTGTGTAGCATAATCTACAATCACTAGAATATACTTTTTCCCTGTGGAACTTGGGGTACTCAGAGGACCCACAATATCCATAGCTACCCTCTGAAATGTCTCCGCAATCACAGGCAAAGGCATCAAAGGAGCTCTCACCTTGTCTCTTTCCTTGCCTACCTTTTGTCACTGCTCACAGGTCCTGCAGTACCCTGTTACATCTCTGGAAATTCCAGGCCAATGGAAGTTTTGCCTAATATGCCTTTTTGTATGTTTTATGCCCATATGACATGCAAATGGAATAGAATGGGCTATGGCTAGAAGTGCCAGGTGGTAAGCTCTAGGCAATACCAACTGCTGTACTCTGTCACCTTCTAGCCCTCCCTCAGGGGTCCACTCTCTGTACAGTAACCCTTTGCTCCAGTATACAGATTCCCCCTTCCCTTGAGAATCAGGTGCCTCCTTAGCTACCTGCCTCAAGCCTTGCAATGTAGGGACTGAGAGCTGAGCCTGTCTCAAGACTCTCCTTGTAACCCTTCCCAGCTCCCCTTCCACAGGAAGTCTGGCATCCTCTGACAGTGGTGCCTCACTGTCAGCCTGGGTACTACTACTCACCTCTACCTTTGCAGTCACTCTGTCCAAAGGACCATCAGTACCCACAAGCAGCTGTGGCTTACATTCTGTCTCACTGCTACAGCGTAGCTCACTCCCTGAAGTAACCACCTCAGCAGTCCTGGCTGCAAGTATGCAGTCTGTCTGGGTCTCCCCCAGGCTACCAGACCCACATGCTTGTCTCCTAGCCTCACTGCATTTAACTGCATAAGTACATGGTACTGTCTCATCCAAATCTTTCCCTCTCAGGACATCTGCAGGATGGTAGTTCCATACCCCTGTTGTCTCAAGACAACCTACTATTGGCATTTTGTCTTTACCACTTACTGGCTCCCTCACCTTTGGTTTCCCACCTTGCCTCCATGGACACCTGTATGCCACATGGCCCACTGGTTGCATTCAAAACATTTCACCCTAGGTCTTGGGCGTGTACCTGGACTAGTGGTTTTCCCTGCTACTGGTGGATTCTGTTGAGGCAGTCTGTGCTGCCCACCATGGGTTCCTTTAGTCCCATGAGCAGTGCTGAGGGTCCCTTTCCTGTGCAGGGCTGCCCTACTAACTAGGTATAGGTCTCCCTTCTTTCCCAACTCCTCTGAAGTAGCACACTGTCTATCAGCTAACCAGATACTCATGTCCTCAGGCAAAGTGATAAGGGCTTGTTCCCCTTACCAAAAGGTCTGCCAGCCCTTCAAAAGTGGTGACCTGACATCCACTCACCCAGCTATAAAAATAAGTGCTCAGTCCAACAACATATTCACATACATTTTCATCTGCCTTGCGTCAATGCTCACAAAACCTTTTCCTATACATTTCAGGAGTTAGCTTAAAACATTCTAATAAATGTCTTTTTGCAGCAGTATAATCAAAACAGTCAGTGTCATGCATTTTTGCTAAAGACGTTACAGCTTTACCATGGAGTAAAGGGGTCAGGAACCATACCCAGAGCCCTTGGTCAATTTCATACTGTTTACATACCCGCTCAAACATATGAATGAAGCTATCAAAATTATCCCCCTCTTTAAACTCTGGAAGGAATTTACTGACTGTTTGTGCTTCAGGGGTCCAGTTATTCCCTTCCCCAATACCTCCATGACGCTGGCAAAGAGTCAGCACTTCCCTCTCATGCCTCCTCTGCCATTCATTTTCCTCAGCATGTAGACTCCTCATTTTCTCGGCTGCTTCTAGTTACATATGCCTGGCCTTCAACTCAAGTCTCTTTAGCTCCAGCTGGATTTTTAAAGCCACTGCAGAAAGGTTGAGCTGTCCATTCTCTGAGGATATTGTATCTCCACTGTCAGTCTGATTGTCCCCCAGGCTGCTGTTTTCTGATGCAGCTGTAACCAAGGCTGCAATCAGGTCTGCTTTAGTCAGGTTTCCATGCACCAGTCCCTTAGCCTGGCATATCTCCAAGAGCTGGCTCCTTGTCAGCTTTCCATACTTGTCTGCTGACATGCTGCCTGCTCAGCCTGACTAACCCTAAGCTAACAAAAGAAATAAAACAATTGTGATCTGAACTCTTGGTATACAGTGCATGGTTGTTTTAGAGTACAAAACATGTTTAGAGATCACTAAAGCTACAGGAATTTGCTCTACCCACGCCACTACAAGCCAATTAGTATGTGAAGTAGATCCCACCACTGCCACCACTTTTGATGACCGTGCCCTGGCCCAGCAATCAAGGATCCTCAATCCTCACCACTAACACCAGGGAGGTCATCTCCTAGAAGAGGAAAGGATAACTAATGCACACAGTAAAGTACAATTTCCCTTAAGTGCACACAGAGATCACAGTCAGTCTTGGGCTGGTTGCTCCCTTGCTCTCCAGGTCCCCAATAAGACTCCCCACTGGCACAGCTATAGGCTCCAGGTCTCAGGCTAACTGGGCAAGCTAAAACCTCCAGTACCCTCTCTGTCCAACCAGTGCTTTGTGTCCCTGCCAAGTAGCTGACACAACACACACACACACACACTTTGAGATAAGTATTTATACAACTTTACAGACACTCCTGGGAAAGGCTGACACAGATTCTCCAACTGTGCCCCTTTACCCAGACTATATGGCAGTAATTACTGCCACCACCCAGTTAATAATATCAACTACTAAAAGGCCCTTAAAATGGTTTCCAATTATTACTGTGCAATATTAATATCCAATGGTAGTATGACTAACAGTCAAGGCTTACCTTAGAGTGGCCTGTTACAATAACCTCTATAAATATGCAATGTACTCTAGAGCTTATCTCTACACAAATCAGCCACAGGTAGAAGGTTTTAAAAATATTTAATAATAAATAATTAAAACACAAGACAAAACTACTACACCACAGAGATATCTAAGAGTTCAGTGATCACACAGAAACTTAAAATAAGACAGTAGGACAGGTCTGATTTCAAAGAAAAATACCTAATTAATCTTTACTAGCTTTAACTATTCCTACATGAAATTACATTGCTAAAACTTAGATGTGAGTATAAGGCAGAGTGCTGATAAGTTAGATGTCCAAAGTCAAAATGCTTTCAGTCTCTTGTGAGAAATAGTATTTAAACATTACTAACAAACATGTCTCTAAGGCCCTTCCCAAATTACATCATTTTTGGCACTTAGGTTTTCCCAGGCAAACTGCATTATTTAGCAATCTAACACCTGCACAGAAACTTACAACAATACAAGGCATTTCACATATACATTCTTGCAGAAACTAGAGCAATAAAACACCTTCCACATCTAAATTCTGGTCATAAACTTTAGCCTTAAAACAATGGGCATGACACCTTCATCCAGCCGCACTGGAGCTGAATTATAAAACATTAAAGAGATTCATAAGATCTTTTCAACTTAAAAAGACACATTTGAAATACTTGGCTTGGTCTTCCTTACAGCAGATGGCAATGTTGCAACAATCTTGAAGTTCACATTTTACATTGTTTTCTTACATTTAAAAACACAAGCCTTTATTTTACATTTATTTATACAGTTGATAGGATTATGTATCATATTCTATTTGACTAGGCTGGCAGCCTTCGCCCATCTCTCCCCAGTCGTCACAGGGGGTAATGACCCCAAATTAATGACACTTTATTAATATTGCTGTAACACACTTAAGTCAGCTGATACCACAGTATCCTTTGCATTCACAGAAATACCCTGGAGGATGTTTAACACTCATATGTATTCTATCATGTTCTAATGTCAGTCTTCATAGATTTGCCAATGATTTTCCAGACATAACGCAAGTCTATGAGTAAATGACTACAAATATGAGGACACATATGGTCAGTGTGCATAACACTGGACAGTTAAATGGTTTGAGCTCAGTATATCACCTGCAGTTCAACAGACTTGTCTGTGACAGTAGTTTACTATGCACATGCCCTGCATAGGTCTCAGATTTGTGAGGCAAGCATGTGTATCATAGTTGTATTCACAAATAGCATATGGATATTTATGACATCCCACTAGCTGGCCTAGCAGTGTCACAGTCAGTATTGTTCAACATACACTCCAGTAGTAGTCATATGTGAGCCATCCTTTCCTGGGGTCACTCAGGGGCCTGAGCTGTGATCTATGTCACTGCACACAGACCCCGATGCTATGTCCGTAGGAGCTGATCAGCAATATATCAGTACAGGAAGTCTTGCTGAGACATATTTGTTTTATATCCTACTCCCCATTATTGCATAACCCCTACTGCATTCCACTACATATGTACTTACTTGACATACCTTTTTTCTTTCCAAGTATTGTTGGTTTTGGTTTCTATTTTTGTTTCTGTTTCTGTCTGTCTGTCTCTCTCTCTCTGTCTACACATGTAGAGGTATAGACATGTTTTGCATAGCCAGCAGCTTACCTTTTGTAGTTAATGCTCATGAGCAGGTGATAGCCTGTGCACCATTCAGTGTCCCCAACTTGCTAATTGCATGCAGAACAGCTGTGTTGTTATTCCTGTAGCCATTGGCATGGCCACACACTCCTATAATTCAGTACTTCATGTGGTTGTTGCCCCTTTTCCTTGTCTGTGAGGTGGGAATAATGGAGGTGTGTGGACAACAGCATCACAGAGGGTAGTTGGAAATACCTCCTACAACAAGAAATGTGGGAACAGCCCAACAAAATGAGGTAGAAGGTTCCAGACTTGGGGACAAAATTTAAGTATTGCTGTTATACAGTGGGATTAACACTAGGTTAACATGGTTTGTGTGGACATGGATTTTCTGTGTGATTTTAACTCTGACAGTATTATGTGGTTGACATAACTCTCAACTGTAGGGTTATCCGCAGAATGGCCAGAGGTTCGACTATTATGTTAGGTCTGTTCCTCAGACAGTTTTTGTCCTTTGCAAATAAGTAGCATACTATGGGGATTGCAGTCAGTAAATGTTAACATTCATTCATGTTTCTGACTTCATATCCCTCAGAAAAGATATGTTACAACAAAACCTGTTCACCGGCAACTTTTTCAGTTTATAAAAGCGATATTTCACATATGGGGTGGGAGGATGGCAGAATGGTTAAGGTGTTTACCTTGCAGACGCAAGGTGCAGGGTTTCATTCTTACATGGGATAATTGGCTAGGCTTAAAATGGCCCAAAAGGGCAATTAGCCTAGTACTAATCTATGAACCTATGCCCCTGTTTTTGGGCCTCTATCCCCAAATTATGTCAGGCTTTGTCCAGATGAAATGCAGTAAGAGGTTGATAGTTATGTTGTACTATTATTTAGTGCCTTCATTCCTATCATCCCAGTGATGTAGCACAATGCCAGAAATGTTATGAAGGAGAGGCCATATATATGAGGACAAAGCCTGGACATTCTGTGGAAATCTGTACAGTTGAAAGGTATGTGTATGTCTGGCAATTGTTAACAGACTGTCAGGATTGTGTAGCAGTGTAGTGTGTAAATGTTAGTTGGTCTGTGTAGGGAGGGAGGTAGATGTAAGTGTAATGGCTCCTTTTCTATCTGACTGTGCATGCTGCTCCACTTTCTGATGGTCTATTGGCTGTATATGTTTGGAGGTGCAGACTGAGACATATCCTGTAACACCTCAGGATTCCTACTACACTGTGACTTGGGGCACTATATGTAGGGGTAGTGTGTGAGTGGCAAACAGGATTTTTTGTTGATACAGTTGTTATATTCTAGTGTTCATTTGTCTTAGCAGTATGCCACTGTGACTGTGGTGAAATTGGTTGTGATTATGCACTTTCACACCGGTGCCTGATTTTCACTACTGTTACATCCCTGTAGTGCCTGATATATTTGCAAATGCATGTTTAATTCCCCATAGCTGATTTGAGGTAGTGTTGTACCAGTCTGACTGTAGCTTGAATGGTGATTGGTGACATGCTTAGCAGCTCAGTGTCATTTCCCTAATGTCATGTTATGTCCAGATATGCGTAGGATGTCTGGCTGTCTGTCTTATATCTTTGGTCAGTACCCCATAAGTGTTGTGTATTCCAGAAAAATCAATGGGGTGATGTGATGATTTAAGTCACTAATTAATGAGAAGCAACTGAGTCTTGCACTTATGCTATTTCAGTCAATATATGTTAGAACAGATGATGTTACCACAGCAACTGTCTCAGCTTATCTACTCAAGTATTTCAGATATGTCCCTATGTTCATGGCTTTCTCCCCCCACTTTGTCAGGCTTGTTCCAAATTCATTGCACTATGGGATTTTGAGCATACCTCCCAACTGGCTGGATTGTTTCAGAATATCCAGGTTTATTGCTCATATTTTCAGTCTGTTCCACAAATTATTCATATTTCTCTGGTAAATCACTGAGATGATCTGAGGATTTCTGTCAGTAAATGATGACATACATTTCAATGTCAGACCTCATATTCTTAAGAAAATGTATGCTGAAACAAGCCTTGTTAATCTTGCAACTGTCTACATTTCTAATGGCAATATTTAAAGTATGTCCCTACGTTTGGCCCATTGTCTCCCCCATTTTGACAGTCTGTGCCCAGATGTCTTGCACTAAGAGGTTGAGAGGTATGGTTCTGAGACTGCATTACATGTTATGTACATGCACGCACACACACACACACACACACACACACACATATATATATATATATATATATATATATATATATATATATATATATATATATATATATATACATATACATACGCATATGGGAACCTATCAGTTGCACGAAACATCACTTACCCGAAGATGAGTTCACTGAGACCACATCGCCGACACAGTGCATAACCGACAATGGTAAGTAGTGCAGAACGGGATGCATTCCTGTTTCTGCAATGTGGCAGAAACTCGGAGTTGGTATATTTGGTATATTTAAGTAGTGTATATGTTGGTTTTAATTTAATTGCGGAAACGGGAATACATTCCATTCCACAGTACTTATACTTACCTGTGTCAGTGATGCATTGTTTTGGCGGTGTGGTCTCGGTGAAGTCGTCTTTGTGTAAGGGGTTTTTCGTGGATCTGACATGGATCCATATATATATATATATATATATATATATATATATATATATATATAGGGATCTACTGTCTTTGAATGAATTTATGTTTCAGCGAAAAGTAAATTCACGAATGCATTTGCACGAAAGTGCGTTTCAACAAAAATGCACTTTCATGTAAATTCATTAAAAAAAAACACTTAAAACACTTTTATGAAGTGGGACAAGCCCCCCTGCACCCTCCATGTGGGGGCTGTGACCCCCACCCCCCCACTTTAATATTCTCACTCCGAGATCACACTACAGTGGGGAAAAGGGAAAGTTCCCTCATCCCCACTGTACTACGATCTCAACAACAGTCCGCTTAGTTGTACATCAACACTAAACGTTGATGTACAAATAAGTTAACATGCAAACCACATTTTTTTCTTTATTTAACTATTTTATTTTTTTTACCTACTGATTTACGCGAAAGTGCGTTTTCGATAAAACGCACTTTTGCGTAAATCCACTCACGAATTTCCCGCGAAACAGAATTCGCACAAATCAAGTAGATCCATATATGTATATATATATATGTGTCTTTAATATGTTTTTCATATATATGCATTTCCATACATATATATCTGTACATGTATATATACAAAACCCAAGCGATTCAACACAGCTTTTTCCCTACTGTTGAATGACTCTACTAAATGATATGTTTGAAAAAGCATCAGAAATTCCTACAGCTCAAATGCTGTAGTGGTACATTGCTTTGACTATAGTGTCCTGGGTCCTGGGTTTGAGGTTTGATATTTGGCAGTGCTTATTATTTTGTTGATAGGCAGAACAGTGGCTGATGGAGACAGAGTGATTAAATCAGTTTTAAGTGGGTTTAAGTGAGTTTGCATGAGACTAAGCAAAGCCAACATATGCTTAACCGTACAGATATTTAATCCGTTTTGGCTTCATTTAGCATTGTGCAAACTCGCCTACTCCCACTTACTGCTGCTTACATCCACACTAAATCCTTTAAAAGAAAAGAAAAAGGGGTTATAGGAAAGTGGTGAAAAAGGGGCACGCAGAGGGAAAACAAAATGAAAGGTAGCTAGGGATGTGCAGGACGGGTGTAGGGAAGGTCCATAGCTGTCCATTTTTTATACAGCAACTGCTGTGATTTTGTACGGAATTTGGAGGTGAATTTGGACGATCAAACCCCAGAGACAGGGGTGAGGGGTGAGGGCAACAGAAATGTGTTGTCAAGCCAATTGGATCAGATTACATGTATCCAGTGGACACCTGTACAAAATGGACAGCTATGTATGGGGCGATAATTTTTTTGGGGACTGATGACGTTTTTTTTTTCTTAAGGTGAGAGTGGGATGATGGGGAAGGACAGTAGGTACATCTGGGGAGGTAGTTTGGGTAGGGAGACAGAGAAGACAGCAGACAGAGGCAGTGTATGACACGTGGGGGGTAAACACCTTGGACGGGGAGGGAGGTTGGGAATCAGAGGCCCATGAGCCCACATATGGATACAGTGGGACTGACATACCTACCTGCAGGCAGTCACAACTGCACCTTCACAGCCCTGGCAGTGGCTGTGTTGGGGGTTGGACAGGAGGGGCAGCCTGCTCCTCAAGGTGCACCAGGCAGCCCTCCATCTGGCACTCCTGGCCAGCCAACTCAAGAGCAGATGACACTATACACCATACCCCAGAACTGACGGCGGATGATGGGCTCATCTCCGTGCCCACACCCAGGTGATGCAGGGCCTGCAGAAGATGAAGTTCCAGGTTGGGTCCCAGACATGCTGGGCCCAGTGCCATGGCCAGATGGGGTAGGAAAGGTGGATCCACTGGGATCAGCCTTCCCAAATGTGCTATGGTGTTGAGGTTTTCCAAAATATATCGGTTAGTCATGAACAAAACATTTAAATATTAGTTTTAAAGGCATGCATGGGTGTTCAAATTAACTGAAAACAACAGATGTGAAACAGTTGCATGGCAAGCAGAATACATGCATAACTGGAACAACAGTAACCATTGTAACAGCATGCCAGTAACAATGATGGCAAAAGGCTGCCAACAATGGTATTTGAACAAGGTATGTTAACATGCAACCAACTAATTATATGAATAATAATGTAACACATGTTCCAACATTAGATTTGGTAAAAACATACCCTTAGTATATGAATAATAATTAGTGATGCAGATGAGTGGTGGCGGAGAGAAGAAAAGTCCATTAACAACTGCATAGGCCTCTATTTTTACAACAGACCTGCTCAATACTCTAGAGGTCTGCCCTCACTTTACATCTACCTATGGCCTATCAATGACATACCCATATTTGTGAGGTGGGCCATATAGATGGCCTTCTGTACAATGGTGCCCACAGGGTGGGAAACTGTCAGGTTGCTACCAACCTCAGTGCACAAGTTGCTCCACACCTGATTGCGTGATCAGTACATTATTATTGTCAAACTTAGTGTGGATGACATCTGCCACATCAAGAGAAATGATGCCTCTCCTGGCATTCTGTTTGCAGTAATGCTTCTTGTACCAGTCAGTAATTGAGTGAGTGCCTCTTGGAGATGGCCACATCAGTAGGGGAATGTAAGACAGTGGGAAGCTTGTAAGAATTGATACAACTGGTTAGCCACAGACCACTACTTTTGTCCTGTACCTCAGATACATATATCTCAAACAGTAGAGACCCCTAGACCAATCCCTGGTGTACACCATTGTGGATGAATCTACTATTAGAGGTGGGTTTTACTACTTTGACTGAGTGGGTACTATCATTGGGCCAGTTAGCTACCCATCTGGTAACCTATAGGTTGGTGCGTAGCTGTGCAGGCATATGTATCCTTCCCTCCTGAGGATTAGTGTGAGAGGATTGGGCTAGGTGAAGGTAGGCATTGTTCAACATCTTCCCCTCATCCCTGTGTTTGTTGACCACTGCAGAGAGGTCGATCAGGTTTAACCAGCCTGATCTCCCTTTGACAATACCATGGTGTGTGTGCCCAGGCATTTTGATGTTTCTGATGTCCCTGTTCATAATGTCCTTGATATTGCCTTCTATGCCCTTGCAGAGCATGCTAGTTAGGCTGATGTGCATAATATTGGCTAGGATGGTGGATTGCTCCACCTTTGTGTATAGGGATGACAGTGGCTGTCCTTTGTGCAGATAGGATGACACTGGTGCTCAGGCTGTGGTTGACTACAGTACGGAATGAATCTGAGAACCCATGCCTGTGTTCCTGTGGGATGCAGGCAGGGATGGTATCATGCCTATGGAGACCTCTGTGTGTTGCCTTTGAGAAGGCATTATGGACCTGCTTCCTGATGATGAGGAGAGGGGGGCAGGAGCTGTTCATGCACATGTGTACCACTGGGGGGACAGGGGGTGGTCTTTACACTTCACCTGTCTGCAGCCAGTTTCCTATATCTATGCCATATGTGCATGTGGTGTGATTGACCTCCACTACAGAGCAGATTTGTGTGTTGCCTCTGGAATTGCAGATACACGTGTGGAAGGCCTAGTGATTTGCCTAGGTGGATATGACTGATTTGCACTCAAAGACAGCCTTAGGGTACATTACCTGTGCCCTTATTTGCTTGCGCAGACCAATGTGACATTGTTTCTAGTGAGACACCTGTTCCTTCTTGGCCTGTCCAGCAATTGTTTCCACCTATCACAGTATTTTTATATTGCTGCTGTCCACCACAGGTGTTTACCCTACATTGATGGAGATAGTGTTGTCATGTCAGGTACTGCTGAGTCCATACATCTATGTAGGTGCCCACATAGTATTGTGGTGTGGGCCTGGGCACTGCTGCTAGTTCCAACAAATAGGAAGTTGGCTGTACAGCTACTTATATCTGCTCTGAGGAGATTTATAGTAATTTGAGTACAGTTCATTCTGTTTGACACTGTAAAGGGGGAGGCAGGCGAGATGATGACCTGAACAGTGATGGCTATGTGGCCAGATATTACCAAGGGGGATGGCACTGTGGCAGTGCTACAGTGGCTGCTCATGTTGGTTCAAACCAGGTACATGAGATTCCCACCTGCCATAGGAGTGTTGACCTGCTGATCTACTGCATTGCCATTGACAAAGCTTTGGAGTGTATGTGCATTCATGTTCAGGTGGCATAGGTCAGGCACACTATGGTTGGGTGTTTGAAGTCACCCATGAGCAGGGTAGATGATTGAATCCTGACAGATTCCAGCAGGTCACAATACATGCAGTGGATGTCCATAGTTATGGTTGGAGGCCTGTAGCTAGATAGGATTTGAGTAGGTGTTTTGTCAACTGTTAACTGCTCTCCGGATGTCATCTATGCGTCATACTGTCTGGCTAGCCTGGAAGTGTGTATGTGTATGTGTATGCTAATGTTCAACACTCCACCTCCTGTGGCTTTCTGGGCATCCATTTGGGCTCTAAACATATCATGGTATGAGTGACCTGGCAAGGTTGGTGTAGAAAGCAAGTGTCATTGACTGGACAAATGTCAGCATCCTACAGGACAAGGTATGCTTGCATTGACATTTTTCATCTAGCTTTTGTTAGAGCAAGACATCTGCACAAAGGCACACATCAGTGGTGGGCAAAGGCCAGTAAATAGTGTCACTTTATGAATCTAGCTGAAACACTCTTAGTTGCCTGCAAAGATGGTGTCACATTCACAGGTGTTATGACTTCAGTCTTTAATGGGTTGCCATTGACGTGCCAGACAATGCACAACTGTCTGAGGCATTGCCTACAAATATGAGGCAGATGTGGTCAGTCTGCAAAACTCTGGACAGTTGCCAGGTATGGGCGCAGTATATCACATACAGTTCAACACACACATCTGCACCTGTCATGTAGTACTATGCACATCTTTTACATTTGTAAATCAATCATATGTATCAGAGTAGCATTCACAGGTAGCATATGAATAATTGCAACATCCCATGTAGCTGGCCTACCAGTGACACACTCAGTATTGGATAACAGAGACTCCATTAGTAGTCATACATGAGCTGATATTTGCTGGGGTGACACAGGGGCCAGAGATGTGCTCCATGTCAATGCAGGCAGAGCAAGTGGAAATGGGCCATAGGTGTTGGACAGCAGCATGTGAGTCCAGCAGCATTTGTTGCAGCCTAGTGTTTAATGTCCCATTTGACATCATTGCATCCCCGCTTCTGCATTCCATTAGAAGCTTACATGATTGACATACCTGTTATAGTGCTCAGGAGTTCCCTCACAACAATGCAAATGGTTAGGTTTGTGTAGTCACAGTCTGTCTTTGTGTAGATGGATTTAGACCTGTGTTGCATAGGTAGCAGCTAGCCTTTTGTAGGTACTGTTCATGAGCAGATGACAGCCTGTGCACCAATTGGTGTCTCCCACTTGCTACTTGCATCTAGCACAACTGTGTTGTTTTTCCATTTGCCAATGCCATGGAAATACAGTGCTATATTTACGGCCATCATGTGTGCCTTGCCCTTTTCCTTGCCTGTGTGGGGGACATTACAGAGGTGTGGGGGCTACAGCTTCACAGACAGTAGGGGGGGATACCTCTCAGGAAAGGACATGTGGAGACAGCCCAGAAACATGGGGAACAAAGCTCCAGAACTGGGTACAGTTTGTAAGTTACTAGTGCTGTTAAACACATAGAGGGTTACTAGTTTAACAGGGTTTGTCTGGACATGCATTTTCTGTGTGACTTGACGTCTGACAGTTATCTGTCTCTGACATACCTCTCAACTGTCCTGATGTCCACAGACTGCTCAGGGGGTTTGTCTGTTATGTTTGGTCTGTTCCTCAGACAATGTCTGTTTTTGTGGAAGCAGTAGGATAATGTGAGGATTATAGTCAGTAACGTTTGACATCCATTGGTGTTTCAGACATCATATCCTTCAGAGATGTTATGTTACAACAAAGCCTGTGACACTGGCATCTGTTTCAGTTTGTAACACCATTATGTGAGATATGTCCCTCTTTCTGGCCCCCTGGTCCCCACGTATGTCATGCTTTGTCCAGATGTCTTGCAGTAAGAGGGTCACAGGTATGTGATATCATTATTTAGTGACTGCACTCAAGGTATGATCCCATTGACTTAGCAGACTTCTGGAAGTGGTATGCAGCAGTGGCCATGAATATGGTCTCACACCCTGGACATTCTGAGGAAATCTGTACATATGAGAGTTATGTATGTCTGGCCATTGTGAAGCAACTACCAAGATTGTGTAGCAGTGTTGTGTGTAAATGTTTGTTTGGCTGAGTAGGGAGTGTAGCAGATGTAAGTGTCACAGATCCTTTTTCTATCTGACTGTGCATGCTGCTATGGCTGCTGGTGGTCTATCAGGTATGTATGTTTGTAGGAGCAGACTGAGAAATGTCCTGTAACACCTCAGGATTCCCATTCATACTTTGAGTTGGGCCAGTATATGTCAGTGTAGTGTGTGACTGGGAATCAGTATATGTTCGGTCAAACAGTCGTTCTACTCTAGAGTTCATTTGGGGTACTGGTACGTTGCTGTGACTGTGGTGCAAATGGCTATGGGTGGATATTTATACACCACTATCTGCTTTTTCCTACAGTTCCTTCCCTATAGTGCATGATATATTTGCCTGCTTTCTTCTATTTCACCACTAGATGGCAGCACCTACCAACCATAAGACAGTACATCTTTTGTCTTACTTGGCTCCTCTCCTATGAAGCTGACTAAATAGCTTAAAGAGCCGGTATTATAACTGTCAATATCCTGTTAATTTACCCCCTGAACAGAATTCCACAACTAATTTGAACTCATTTTCATTCCTGAAAGTTATTTATCCTTACCTAATTTTACATCTACTATACCTGCTTACCTTTCTATCTCTTTTGCAGTGGCTGATACTTTTTCTGCTGCTGGTTTTTCTTTCTGTTCTTCCCTGCTCCATTCGCCCTGTGGGCTCACTCCGCTCCCCTACCCTACCCCCAATTCCCACCCACCCCCACTATCTCTACACTTATATCCACATAGCCACACCTACTTCCTCTCCAACTACTAAACTCCACCTCTTCCTCTTCCTATCCCCTCCCCTTCACAACTTCCTTTCACCACAAATCCCACTTCATCCTCAGCCTTATTCAATAAACCACACATCCCTCTTCTTCCTTAGTGTTAACCATATAACTCTCAAGGAACCTAAACATGTCTTCAAAATACACATCCTTCTCAATTCAACTACTTTTCTTACTGAACATAACCTTCTTCTACTACCTTACCCAGCCTAACACCCTAACTCACATCCCACTCTTTCACACAACCTGCTCTCTCAACACACCTCACTCTTACACAGTCATACCAATATCTCCTACACGTTATCCCATCAACCACAATCTATGCTTTCATTACAAGCTTATCTCACCTTATAAAACCTCAACTCCCACTCTACCAACCATATCCCCAACAACTCCTATTACATATGAAAAAAACCCAAACACTTCTACTACATAAGGCAAGTTCTAACATCTCTACTATTATCTGGGGATGGACACCCTAACCCAGGCCCAAACACCTCCCCCTCTACATCTAAATCCATCCTACTAACATCCCTCAATGCACAAAGCTTAGCAAACAAAGTTCCAAACCTACAAACCTGTCTACACCATAACAAACCAGACATCTTAGCCATATCTGAAACCTGGTTAAAACCACATATAAAAGATGTGGAGATAGTACCACCTAACTACTCCATTATCAGAGCAGACAGAACCCAAAAAAAAGGTGGTGGAGTAGCTCTACTCTTCTCGTCCTCTCTATGCATTATTCCCTACAATAAAGCTATTCCCCACTTCAACAATGCAGAATTAATACTAGCCCAACTTCGCTTAAACAAACACAAAAATATATGCATAGCCTCCCTTTACATTCCCCCTGGCGACAATATCTCTGTACTTGAAGATATCCTCTCCTGGTTTTCTACCAATATATCTAATGAAACCATCATCATGGGAGACACCAACATTAATTGGTCCTCCATTCAATCCCATACCCCCTCCCTTAACATCAACCTGTATAACTACTCTCAACTCATCAACTCCACTACTAGGCCCTCTAAAGACGTCACTACTGGCAGTATTTTAGACTGGATCTTAATCTATCACCCCCACTACTACCCTGATAGTGGAACTCTACCTGACTCCCTTAGCGACCACCTTCCCATCTTTGCTACACATCTTCCTTCTTCCTTACAAGTTACCCATAATTACGTCACTTCCAGATACCAAAAAAACTTCAACCCAGAAGCCTTCTCTGACTCCCTAAAATCACTTAACTGGTACCCCCTAAGAACTCTACTCCTAGAAAATGCTATCCCTCACTTTAATTTTACTTTCCTAAATCTTTTAGATACTCATGCTCCCTTAAAAACCAGAAGAATAAAAAACAAAACTACCCCCTGGCTAACAAAAAGCACACTAACAACCATGTGACTTAGAGACAAAGCCTGGGCACTCTATCAAAAGCACAAATCTCCCACTACCCTCATTGAGTACAAAACTCTTCGTAACATGGTAAAAAAGCTTATCACAGCAGACCATCAAAACTACTTCTCACTTCAAAGTAAACATAAAACTGACCCACAAAAATTCTGGAGAGGTATAACCTCCCTCTTAAAACCTGGTATAACTGAAAACCCAAACCCTAACCCAAATGTACAAGACAATGATCTTGCCACCCAATTTAACTCTTTTTTTATTGACTGTATTTCCAAACTAACCTCTTCCTTCTCTAACAACTATCCACCTCCTACTTCCACTTGTCCTCTCCCAACACCCCCCATCTCCACTCTATCATTCTATAACCTCTCAACCTACTACCTCTCAACCCCCTACATTCTCCCTGAAACCAATCCCTACTTCTACCATAAAAAAACTCCTGCATAGGCTAAAGCCATGCACCAATGTCCCCGATAACATTCCCTCACATTTCCTCAGCATAGCTGCTGATGCCATCACCCTCCCAATTAGTATCCTAATCAACTGCTCTATCCAAGAAGGTCATGTTCCACAACTCTGGAAAAAGGCTTTTATCATTCCCCTTCACAAAGGAGGTAATAATACTAACATTACCAACTTCCATCGCCATCCTCTCTCCTATTTCAAAAATTCTAGAGAAATGTATACATCTTCAACTCCTTCCCCATTTATTAGACAACAACCTATTAACTCCTACTCAACACAGTTTCCGACCTAATCATAGCACTATGACAGCCCTCCTATCATTCCTTGAAACTGTGAATAAAGCTAGAGACTCTGATCTCTATGACTAGGCACTATGACAGCCCTCCTATCATTCCTTGAAACTGTGAATAAAGCTAGAGATTCTGGTCTCACTGTCTCACTGTATCTACCATCCTCCTCGATCTATCCAAGGCCTTTGACACTATCTCCCATAACTTACTACTTACTAAACTTTCTAAGCTAAACATATCACCTTTAACTCTCAATTGGTTCACCAGCTATCTCTCAAACAGGCAACAAGCTGTCAAGTGGAAGAAAGCCACCTCCTCCTTCCTAAACACCCCCACAGGTGTCTCACAAGGTTCCATATGACGCCCCCTCCTCTTTAATATATTCATTAATGATTATTACCACTCTATCCCCTATGCAAACATCATCCAATATGCAGATGATTCTACAATCATCTGTGCTGCCTCTTCCATCCCAGCTCTCCTAAAGCTGACTCAAGATGCCTTCTCCACCACAGAACAGTGGATGAAAGACAGCCATCTTGCACTTAATGCAGCTAAATCAAAACTAATTATATTTACCCCCTCTAAAACCAACACCTTTGATAGACAACTATTCCCAATCACCAGTCAAAATAACACACCACTTGAAGTGGTATCTGAAACCAAACTACTAGGAGTTCAAATCGATGACAAGCTTAAATTTGACTCCCATCTACTACTTAACATTAAAAAAAACACCAAAAACTTGGCCTGCTCTACCGACACAAATGATACCTCTCGCCAGCTACCAAGATCACTCTCTCTAACACATTTCTCTTATCCTCCCTTCTCTATGGTGCCCCTCTTTTAACAAATCTACAATCATCTCTCAAAACAAAACTATCCACTTGTTATAATAAAATAGCCAGATTCGCCACTAGCAATAAATCTTCAACCCATCACTGTGCACCACTCCACAAACTAAATTGGCTTGAACTTCCCAACTACCTCTCCTATACTCAGCTCACCTATGCTCAAAAACTCATTTTTCAGCCATCCCTCTGTCCCTCCCTGTCCACTACCTTTAAAATTCACCACACACAAAGACTTCTCAGATCTACTAATCAAAACCTAATAGAAGTCTACAGACCCCTTTGTCCCCAGGACAAAACCTCCTATCCTTTTCCCTAGCACGCCTATGGAACTCTCTCCCCCCCTCCATTCATACCATCACTAGCCTCCCTATCTTTAAAAAATCACTCCACTCCCACCTAACATCCTCATGGGAATGCTCCTGCTCCCACTCCACATAATCACTCTCCGCTTTCTACAGTTTTCCATCTCATACATTCTTTATTGAAGCTAGTAATCAATTTCTTAATAATACCTATCATCCTGAAAGCCTTCTGCATCTATCTACTCGCTTCCTAATCCTACTAGAATAATGCTCTCCACAAAAAAAAAATGTTATGTATAATTTTGTTTTTAACTTTTGTGATTGTAACCTCAGTACTTTGTTATGTCTTGTAATGTTATGTTTTGTTTGTTATGTTTGAAATGTAAATCTCTGCAATATTTGTGTAATCTGTGTTGGAGATTTTCTCCCCAGGACTCCATTGAAAAAGGGTTCTTCTTGCCCAATGGACTATCCTGGTTAACCAACAGCAAATAAAAATAAAAATAAATAAATAAAAAATAAATATTTGGCTATACATGGGTAATTGCCCAGAGCTGATTTGGGTTAGTGTCGTGTTGGTCTTACTGTGGCTCAGAAAGTCCTGGGTGACATGGTTGGCAGCTGTCACAGGTTTATCTATTCTGTTACATGACTGCGGTTATACCTCTCCACTGTCCAGATGTCTAGACATTTTCCAGATGCGTGGCTCATATGTTTTCTCTGATGGCCACAACATTTGGGGGTTTCTAAGAAATCCCTTGGATTATGTGAGCATTGACATGAGTAAATAATGACATTTATTTGTGCTTCAGACCTGGAATCTATCTGGCATTGTATGTTAAAGCAAACCATACCACTCTAGCAGACTTCTAAATGTATGACAGCCATATTTCAAAGATGTCACTATTGTTTGCTCTTTATTCCCCCATTCATCAGGCTTTTTGCAGATAGTTTGCAGTAAGAGGTTGTTTATCTGTCTATATATCTATGTATGAATATATTTATCTATCTATATATCTGTATATATATATATATATATATATATATATATATATATATATATATATATATATATATATATTGGTATATAACAGTACTATGGATATATAATTTCCCCTTATGTTGAATGACTGTTGTGCATGATATGTTTGTAAAAAGATTATAACATCCTGCAGCTTAGATGATGTAGAGGTATGTTGCTGTGATTCTTGTGCACAGGTTCCTAAGACTAATGATTTCATTTAATAAGTGTATATGATTAACTGCACACTTTACATGACATCCCTCTATGTGCTTTGATTACATTAGTAAGGGGTATGACTAAACTCTATGGCGCACTTATGTATACATGCATGGTTTTACATGTCATATGCACTCAAACTTCCATTTTTCACCAGCTGCACTACTCTGGTTGACAAAAATCAATTACTACATGCTTTAAGATGAAAATAATGATTTTAACACTGTTTTCCCATGTAAAAATAAATTGCTTGTCTTGGTACTAGAACCGTGAATCCCCACATGCAAAGCCAGGACTCTAACCACTACACTATCTGAGTTTGGGAGCATTTGCTGTATATTTTTATTAATCTCCTCTGTGGTGTTTAAGCAATGCTGGGCAGAGGGCCATAATATGCACACCCACTCAGCTACGCTTAAACATGACATAATATGGAAAAAAATTAACTATTTATGTCCTTGCTCAGTTTTGTTACTCTAGGAGGTTGACGGGTATGTGAGGCAGGCATCTGGGTATTCTGCAGACACATGTAAAGTTGACAGCTATGGCCGTACAGCACTTTTACAATGCAGGGGGTTGACAGAACTGGTCACACACCTCCTGCATTTCCTTAATGATCTGCTAGCTATTTCAGTGTCCGTGGACACTGACATGAGATATTTTTGTTTGTGGACACTGACAGCACCTGCAAAGTGCCATACAGCACTTTTACAATGCAGGGGGTGTGTAACAGAACCTGTCACTCACCCCCTACATTATTTCTTGCTCTCCTAGCTATTTTAATCTCCATGGATACTGAAATACTCATTTCAATTTCATTTCAGTGTCCACAGACACTGAAATACGTTTGAAAGTGCCATACGGCACTTTCTGAGTACAAGGGGTGTGTTCAATATCTGTGCACTACTTAAACACACCCCCTGCCCTCATTCACTGTTTGTGGCCATTTAGCCATAATAGCAACGTGCCTTCATGAATATGCAAGGCACGCTGCTGTTAATGCTAATGCTACATGGACATGAACCTCTCCGTGCAGGAATAGCACTATTCCTGCACAGATTTTATTGAATCGATGGGTATGTCCTGGTCTATCCTAAGCATGCGGTAGGCATCTCAGTCTTTGTAGCTATTCAGTTTCTTATAGTTTAAAGCATGAATGTTATAATCCATGATTGGCATGCTTTGCCAAGGATGGTCTGCATGTATACCATCTAGGCTTTTGGACATTGGAAAAGACCGTTTCTGCAACCATAGTGACTTTTTTTTAGGCAATACCAAAGTGATAAACTTCCTGACTTAACTGAACATATGTAGGAATATTTGAAGGTGATACTGCTCAATGCTAGAAGTCCTTAACAAGAAATTCCACTCCCTGAAAGCCTTCTATCCCTGGAGAGTGTTGATATCTATATAGTAATGGAGACATGGTTTAAAGTCATGGTGAGTACCCTGGCAATGCAAGGTTATAATGCCTTTCACACCTTTAGATCAGCACAGGACGGAACTAAAGGTGGAGGAGTCTCAGTCTACATTAAACCAACATCACATCTAGACTAGTTAAAGTGTATGACCCATTGGAACTCATACATGTGTAAGTCACCATAAACAAAGTCGCATACCATATCCTTGCAGCCTATAGGTCTCCCTCAATGTCCCAGGAAACCCATATTACCTATCTCAGTGTACTACAGTCCCTCTCTGTTCAACCCAATATGATACTCATGGGGGATCTCAAATGCCTGTCTATAGACTGGGAATCACACACCATTTCTAATGCCCAAGCCTGGCAATTCCTAACCTTTGTTAATACCAACATCCTGGAACAGTTGGTCCATTCTCCTACCAGGGGTGCAAACATCCTTGATATTATATTCACATGCATGGGGGAGGGGTGGTATTCCTCACCCGATGTAATATCTTCACTCATCGCATATCATAGTAAGGCAGTTTTGCTTGAAATAAAAAATAAATTCAGGGATCCAGCAAAACTAAAAACCTTTAGGAACAATTCCAAGGCTAACCTTTCACTCTACTAAGTGATGCCTTGCCTAAATTACAAGCCCCCCTACCCAGTAAACACCATTGCATATGCTGAGCTATTTACAAAATATCTGTGTAGCCATATTGATAACTGTATAGAATGAGCTGTGCTCACTCATATTAAAAATAAGACAAAGTCAAAAGACAAGCCACTATGGTGGAATCAGAATGTCAATCAGTTATACAACAAAAGAAAAAACAATCTTGGCCAAACGTAGGAGGAAAAAACCTTGCATACTAAACCCCTCCTAACCAGTCAAAATTAAATGTTCAGATTTTTTTTTTGTCAATTGGTTAATTAATACTTCAAAGGCTTAATTTGAAGAAAAAAAATGCCTTCTCAGGCAAAGGACAACCACAAAGCTTTCTAAAGCTATGTCCATAACCTCAGGGGAAATACGCAACAATGGGCAGAGATTATTGTAAATGGCATCACCCACACAGACCTGGAGGCCATTGCCAACCTTTTGGCTGACAGGTTCAGCTCAAATTTCTTCACTCACTATCCCCTTGATAATCCAAAGCAAATACAGCAAACCACAACCCCCCAAACATTACTAGGGAACAGATCATCACTGCACTTTCCAAGGCCAAAAACACTGCATTTATAGGCACCAATAACATCCAAGGATGCTTAATAAATAGCATGAAACATGACCTCTCTGGTCCAATTGAATCACTTTTCAAGTGGAGTCTACAGTCAAATTTTGTGCCAAGGAATGGAAGATGACTACAGTCATTGCCCTGCACAAAAGAGGTCCAACCACTAACCTGGGCAACTACAGGCCCATAAGTCTGACCAGCTTCATATGTAAGGTCATGGAAAGAATCATCATGGACATGATAAATGAGAAAATAGGTAACCTACATATGTCGGATCCATCACAGTTCAGATTTGTTAAAGGAAGGTCATACTTATTAAATCTGGTAGACTTTTCTTGAGTGGGTAATCAAAGCAATGGATAAAGGTAAGAATGTGCACACAGCTTAGCTCAACCTGGCCAAGGCATTTGATATAATATCCCACTCAGACATTACAGACAAGCTCACTAATTTAGGTATAAATCCTTTTACCACTCACTGGATAGCCAAGTGGCTCACTGATAGGATCCAGGAGGTCAAAATATGTGAGGCCACCTCCAGCAAAAGGCAAATTGCTACCAGAGTTCTCCAGAGTTCGGTACTGGGACTGCTCCTTTTTGGCATCTACTTCTCTGAAATGGAAACTTTCAGAATTTGCTTCCATTTCTCTGAAATGGAAGCAAATACTGAAGATTTATGGCTGACTAAGTTTGCAGATGATTTTAACCTGGAGGTTATCATTGACTCCCCTGCAGACATGAACATTCTTCAAGTTGGCCTATCCCTGACTAACAAATGGTGCAAAAGCCATAGTCTTAAACTCAATGCTAAGAAATGCATGATTGTACCCTTTGGGAAGTCAACCATTTCAGCTAATTACCATGTTGATAATACACCCCTAAGAGTTGACTCAGTGGTTAAGGATCTGTGTATGCACATTGACAGTAGCCTTATATTCAACTACCATGTGGCCAAATTGGTGAGGAAATCCTTTTATGCTGTGCAACTTGTAAGTAAGGGCATGGCATTTGAGTCCAAATAGATTATTATTTCTTTATTTGTTTGTTTGTCTTTGTTTACCAGGAAAGTTGGACTGGTAAATACCCATTTTAAATGGAGGCCTGGGGAGAAAGTTCCATTTGTTTACATTGCATTATGCTTAGTTCCAAGTTAAACAAAGAGTAGTTACATTTCTATTTGCATTTATACACATACAGTAGTTACATTTATATATTCTAAGATTTTACAGAGGTAGAAGTTGCTAAAGAGAAAGCCCTCATGAAACTTAGTGGACTGTACAGGCAACAGTTATGTATAAAATTGTTTTGTCATTTCAGTGAGAGTTTGAGAATATTCTGTTTAAGGAGACTATTTGGAGAGCATTGGATAGTGAGCACAAAGTCTTAACTGGTGATTAAATGTGCAGGAACAGGAATGGTTAAGATGCTGTTTAAGCAGTGGTTTATATCTATTTTGTTTGTGAAGACTGGTAGAGATGGGTGAAGGCTGCCAGCCTAGCTAAATAGAAATCTGTACATAATTCTGTTATTTGTAGATATCAATGCTGAACTACAGACTTATTTTCTTAATACTGTGAAATGTTGTAAACTACAGGATTGTTGTCTTAAATGTAAAGAAATACTGTTACATGTGGAACTGGAAATAAATGTGACAGCAGTGCACTCTACTGACCAGATTAAAACATGTGGTGACCCTTTGAAGTAGACAGTGGTACTGAAAAATCTAGATGAAGAAATTCTTTCTAGAGTTAAATTGCTAGATTTAAACATGCAAATGTATTTTTATTGCTCTGTTCCTGCAGCTGCAGGATAACAAATGGAGGTGTAAAAGAATGTAAATGCAGTTTCTGTTAGCCTGGCAACTAAATCAAAATGATGTAATGTGCAGCCTGGGAACACCAAGAAGGCGTAAGAATGATGTAATATTTATCAGAACTGCAATTTCAATTTAAACAGAGAAAATCAGAATGCATTAAACATTTTTGTCTTGACTATCGAACTCACAACACTCTGCTGTACTCTTTATGTAAGTAGTATTGTAGCACTGTGTTTTCTCTTAGTGACAGCTAGAAGCTAGAAAGATTAGTCTAGGTGTTTTTCTGTGATGTCAGAACTGTATTACTGATTTATTTTAAGTATTTCTCTGTGATCTCTGAACTCTTGACTAGCACTGACTGTGTAGTAGAAAGTATTGTCTTGTGGTTTTAATTATTTATTATTAAATATTTTAAAACCTTTTAACTGTGGCTAGTTTGTGTAGAGATAAGTTAAGCTCTAGAGTACATTGCATATTTATAGTGTTTACTGTTGAAGTCACTCCAAATAAGCTTTGACTGATTAGTCACACTTACCAATTGGATAATAATATTGCACAGTAATAATTGCACACCCTTTTAAAGGCTTTTGAGTAGCTGATAAGTATTAGCTGGGTGGTGGCAAGTGGTACTACCGTATAGTCTGGGTAATGGGGCACATCTGGAGAACCTGTGTCAGCCTTTCCCAGGAGGGTCTGTATGGTTGTATAACCTCTTCTCAAAGTGTGTGTGTGTGTCAGCTACTTGGGCAAAGACATGAAGCACTGGTTGGACATAGAGGGGTACTGGAGGTTTTAGCTTGCCCAGCTAGGCTGAGACCTGGACCCTATAGCATTGCCAGTGGGGAGTCTTATTGGGGACCTGGAGAGCAAGGGAGCAACCAGTCCCAGACTGACTGTGATCTCTGTGTGCTCTTAAGGGAAATTGTACTTTACTGTGTGTATTTGTTATCCTTTCCTTATATATGAGACATCCTCTCTGGTGTTAGTGGTGCGGATTAACACTAACACCAGAGAGGACGTCTCATATATAAGGAAAGGATAACAAATACACACAGTAACACCACTAACACCAGAGAGGACATCTGTGTGCTCTTAAGGGAAATTGTACTTTACTGTGTGTATTTGTTATCCTTTCCTTATATATGAGACGTCCTCTCTGGTGTTAGTGGTGCGGATTAAGGCTCATTGATTGCTGGGCTAGGGCACGGGCATCACAGAGTTTGTCACAGAGTTTTATTTGTGGTGTGATACTATTCCAGAGTTTAGCCACATATTGGTAGTAGAAAGTCTCCTGCAACATTATTTGACTTATTTGTGAGAAGTAAGAATTTGTTACTACAATGGACATCTCTTGCTGGACATTAGGGCATTAATAACTTTTGTAGTGTAGGGCATTTTTCTGGATGATGAATGAGTTTGTGTGATGTAGTTAGTTGATAATATGTTAGGCAATTTTGCAATTTCAAGCCAGTTTAATTGCTTTAAACTATGACAATGGTGGGTCATATGAGGGAGATTGGTGGCAAATTTAGCTATTTTATTGTAACAGGAGGCAAGTTTCTTTCTTTGGGTATTGTTTAAGTTTGTTAGGTTAGTAGCGGTGTATAAGAGAGTTGGTAGACTAAGAAGGTGGTAGCTAGAGTTTTTCTTGCACTATCTGTAAGGAATCCATTGACATACAAAGGGAGCCTACTTTCTGTGTAGATGTAATAGTGCACAGTATATGCTGGCTACATTGAGATGTTCATCTATTATAATGCCTATAAGTTTACTGAGAGTTACAGTTTCAATGTCAGTATTATTTCCCGCCTTTATGGTAAATGATTGCTTTTGATTTAGGCAACTTTTTTAGGTAAAAAGTATTAACTTAGTTTTCTTGGGTTGAGTAAGAGGTTTGATTCTTTGAGACAGATTTCTACAGAGGAGAAAGATCTTTGGATAATGTCTTGAAGCTTGTTTATTGTTGAGGCCACACATATTAATGTAGACTTATCTGCAAACTGAACTAACTAGCATGGTGGAGGTGTGGAGGTCATTAATAAATATATTAAATAGGAGAGAACCCAGGATACAGCCCTGAGGGACACGTCTAGTATCTGATTGAAAGTATGAGTAGGTTTCTTGCCATTTAATGGCATGTTGCCTTCCAGATAGGTAACTAAGAAACCACAACAAGGAGTATTGTGAAAAAGTCCTACTGAACAGAGTTGACTGAGCAGTTGTTGGTGCAAGACAGTGTCAAATGCCTTTGCCAAGTCTAAGAGCATGGTGGACACAAGCAGCCCATTGTTTCTGTGTTAATGTATTATATTGGTAAAATGCAGAAGAGCATTAGTGGTGCTGTGCTGGGGCTCAGAACCATGTTGTGTTTCTGAGAGCAGGTTATTTGAGATTAAGTATTGCATCAGCTGCATATGGATGTATTTCTCTAATATTTTTGAGAGGAGGAAGAGAATCCCTATTGGTCTGTAGTTATTAAGGACTGTAGATGTGCAGCCTTTGTGCAGTGGTATGATGTAGGAGTTTTTCCACAGGGACGGGGCATATCTTTCTGCTATGGACCTAATAATTAGTATGGACCCAGATATGTCTAGACTTCTGTACCCATTTTTAGGTAGTCTAATGGTAGTTGGTATACACCTATGGAGGTATTTTGGATTTTAAGGAGCAACATTATTATGAGTGAGGTGGGTACTGAACTAAAACTGAAGAGCTGTGGGTGGTTTTGGTTGGACAGAGATAGAGAGAAGGAAGAAGATGTATTAGTGTCTAATAGGGATAATACTGATTGTAGAAAGCAAGAATTAAACTGTGTTGGGATATAGTCTATCATGTTGTCGGTTTTTGGAGATGGAGTGGTGGTTTTGCCAGGGTGCAGTACTTTATTTAGTGATGACCAAAAATGTTTTGGGTTGTTTTGATGTTTGTCTTGTAGGTTGGTATAATATGCTTGCTTGTCCTGTCTGACATGGAGATTTGCAAGGTTTCTAAGAGGTCTAAATTGCTGGAAGGCATTTTTGAGTTCTATTTTTATAGTATTTTTCCAGGCTTTATCCCCTTTCATCATGAGTTTTTTGTTTCTTTTTTTAGCCATGGTGCAGAGTTGGATTTTATTATTTTATTATATACAGATGCTGATTATTTAAGGTATGTAAGGATATGTGATTCTACAGCAGTATCTAGGCGGCATTGTTCGAAGTACATTCTAGTTATATTGTTTTAGTGTTT
Source organism: Protopterus annectens (assembly GCF_019279795.1). Lineage (NCBI taxonomy): Eukaryota > Metazoa > Chordata > Ceratodontiformes > Protopteridae > Protopterus > Protopterus annectens. The sequence continues at coordinate 1,137,977,716 of NC_056726.1, read as the reverse complement.
CATTGAAAATACCTTTGCAGAAATTGGTTGTATTTTGTATTTGATTGTAGATAATGGGCAGGATTCACGATGGCTTGCACGGAGTCTAAGAGCCGTATAAGACTCCATGCAGCCATCGCGATCCAGGAACAGCCCGAAATCCCGAGTAAGAGAAAGCTAAAATGACTCTTACACGGGCAGGGCGTGGATATGCTAATCACCCCACTTGCAGCTAAAAGGCATGCAAATGAGGTAGATTAGCGATCCACGAAGCTCAAACCAGCCCGTGTAAGAGTCGTGTTAGCTGCAGAAATGTACTCAGTTGACAACTGAGTACGTTTCTGCAAATAACACAATGGAGCCATGTCAGCTCCAAATAAAGGGTGCATATGTGTCAGGCAGCATGCCAATGGCCAAATATGTGGCCATTGGCAAGGTACCCCGATGCAAATATGAGAAAATATTAATTTTTTTTCGGCGATCGCCGATGTTTAAACGCAGCGCAGCCCCGCGCAAACGGGCTGCGCTACATAAAACATAAAAAGTAAGGTTATAAACCCACAAATGTGGGTTTTATGCAATGCATGGATATACAATGCAGGGACCAGCAGACCAAAAACAACATGGCCACCGTTTAGTGGTTGCTAAGGGGGGAAGCTGAGTCTAAGACATGTAACTAAGCATTAGTAGGCAATCCTATGTAAATGAGTGTTAGGATACTGAATCCCACTGTCACATAGCAAATGAGCACATTCCGAGTAGTGTAAGAGTTACATAAGGGGGAGGAACAGAGTAGGAGATAGGTGACATCACAGGGGGGAATGGCAGAAAGAAATGCAGTTCATTGGAGGTCAGTGTTACGTGACAGATGTCAGACACATATCATGGAAAGAGGAGTGCCACAAGATAAGCATGGGAAAGTCAAGAAATGGAAGGTGTACACTGTTGCCAACACCAAAGTTTCTTGCTGGGCGTGCATGCACACGTGTGCGTGCCAGGAGGCACGAGTAGGGCAGTGTGCGTGCGTGTAAGGTAGACTGAGCATGTGGGAGCCTGTAGGCAGACTTGTAAGACTGTTTGCACTGGTGTGCGCACGTTTTATCCCGAATAAGTAGATTCTAAACTGTGTAAGCATGTGTGCGTGCGTGTAAGTATGCGTGTTGCTCCCCTCTGAGGAAACAGAAAGGAAAAAGGAAGCAACAGAAATAGTAGGAAGCTAGCAGGCAATACTGCTGGAGCTAGCAGGTGAAAACAATTAGAAGCAGGCAATTACACAGGCAGAATACTAGCCCAGCCCAGCACTTAAAAGTCTGCAAACAGCAGTGCAGTATGATTCTCTCAAGTGACACTGCAAGACAGGATTTAGCTATTAGAAGTGAAAACTGAAAAAGCTTCACTCAGACCAAAAATGCTAGGGGCTGCCATAGCTGTCATAAGGAGGCATAGACGACTTGCTGAGGGTGGTGACAATGCAAATGCTGCCAGACAACCCACAGTGAGGAGACGGAGAAGAGTGTACAGGCCCAGGGTCACCTACCAGGGGTTACATGAGCTGGAGATAGTGGAGCGCTATAGAGTGGACAGAGACCTTCTGCAGCAAATTGTTGAGCTGTGCAGGCCACGCCTCACACACAGAACCAACAGAGGGGAACCCATCCCAGTGGAAACCAAGGTATGTGTTGGCTTAAGAATACTAGCAATAGGTACCTTCCAGAGACCAACTGGTGATATGATGGGGATCTCACAGGCATCAGCATCCAGGGTACTGCACCAGTTCCTGGATGCCATGTCAGCACATGTCGGAGATCATGTATATTTCCCCAATTCCCATGAGGCATTGGCCAGCAATATGCGTCTCTTTCAGCAAATAGTGGAATACCCTGAGGTAGTGGGTGCAATAGACTGCATGCATATACACATCAAAGCACCAGCTGGTGAGCGGGGTAGGGCCTACATTAACAGCAAGGGCTTCCCCTCCATCAACTGCCAGGTCATGTGTGATGCCCAGGGCATAATAATGAATGTGTGTGCTGGCTGCCCTGGAAGCTACCATGATTCCCATATCTGGCATCTGACGCAGCTGTACCAGACATTTGCTAGTGGGGACATCCCACATGGTCACTTAGTGGGGGATGCTGGATATGCACTGGAGCCATGGCTGATGACACCCATCAGAAATGCACACACACCTGAACAGGAACGCCATAATGAGGCACACGCGCAAACACGAAATGTAATCGAGTGTGTGTTCGGGCTGCTCAAGTCACGGTTCCGGTGCCTGGACACATCTGGTGGAGTCTTCCAGTACTCACCAACTACATGTACCCAAATTTTCATGGTATGTGCTTTGCTACATAATATGATTCTGCAAAAACAGCTGCAGCAGGATCAGCATAGGGCTGGGCCAAACAGCCCCCCACCATTGCCATGTCAATCACAGGCAGAGAGTGACTCGGAGGAGGAACAACCTGAGCCTGCCCCAGTAGGCAGAAGGAGGCGTGCCCAGTATACCTTGGCCTTGGCAAAGCGGCAATGCATAGCACATACACTGGCTCAGTAGGGACCCTGGAAATGATACCTCTCTCCGACTCACACATATAGTAAAAGGGATGCCTAAGTTGACACAACCTGCTTTCAAACATGTACAGGGAGTGTAGTATGTGCATCCAACATAGGCAACCCTGCAGCACCACCTGCGGCATGATTGCCATGTGTTAAGCAATGTAACACCATGTAGAATATGCAAACTTGATGACCCTGACTAACATCCTACCCTCACCAAGCATGATGCCACAATATGAAGATGAGATGATCAATTGTAATAATAGGCTGAAGTATTGCTGTTAGTCAAAGGGGATCCAATGCGTGCCAGCCTGGGATGACATGCTGAGCACAACATGACTCCACCTGCTAGGGGTGGTGTGCACCTATCAGTCCTGGCCTTATGGATACTGGCAAAGGCTGTTGTTACCCCCAGCGTGCCTTGCATAGGTAAGGCTCCAAACACAAACCCACCTCCATAGGTATCACAAGGGATAAGAGCCTAGATGTAATGCTACCCAATTCCAGAAGTCTAAACAACAAGATGCATGCAGTCTAAACTCCCCTCAGCATGGAGAATGTTGATATCTGTTCTGTAACAGAAAACTGGGTCAAGGCTCACAACAGCACCCTAACACTACCAGGTTACACCTCATACTGTGCTTTACAGCCCCAAAACATGGAACAAGCTACAAAAGGAGGGTGACTAGCAATAATTGTCAAGGATAACCACACCCCCATGTTGTTACCACAACAGGAAGCAGCATGGACTAGCCATGGTCAAGTAACAGTGGCTAAAACTGCCTCCCAGTTTATAGCCTGCTACAGACTACCATCCTAACACCAGGAACTGCACTTGGCCTATGTTGGAATACATGAATATATCAAGCTCTCCAAACCACATTATATTGGGTGACTGAAAATACCCAAACATAGACTGGGAGCATTATTCTAGCTCCAACACCCTAGGACAAAGGTTCCTAGAATCCATAAACCAAAATGCTCAGGAACAACATACCACTCCTACAAGAGGGGTAAGCATACCGGATGTGATAATCAGTAACATGGGTACTGTATGGTCAGATGAGAAGTGTATCCCTCACTGGTAAGATCAGACCATAGAGTAATCACACTGGATATACACATCCTGACCACAGTCCCTGGCCAGAAAATCACAGTGAAAAACATGTGTAAAGCAAATTTTGCACTTCTTCAAACTGATGTGGAATCCAGTAAAGGCCCTGTGCCTGTGCAAAATATGGGCCACACCTCAGAACCCGTTATACATGCATTCCATGAACACTACCAGGAATGCATGGATTATGCAATCCCAAATAAAACCAAGACACAATGCCATACACGCAGGCATCTGGCATGGTGGACCCCAGCCATTACCAAACCATGCAAGAGAATGAGGAAGCTACTACATGATAGAGCAAACCTAAAAAGGGAAGTAATCTCTGATCAGTATTATGGCAATAAAATATGTCCACTCATACAATCCACTAAGGCCAGCTACAACAAGTTGAATCTGTGAATCTTGAGGCAATGTTACACCTGCCCCATGTACACAGACAACCCTCTTCTCTCCCCAAGAAATACAAATATATGTGAGAGATGCAACCATTTATCCAAACCGGAGGCTTAGCTCTCTCAACTCAGTACTGTCAAAACTAGTCAGGAGGAGAAGGTAACCACACACACCACAAACCCAGTCTCACATAGACCTATCACAACTGCAAACCAAAGACATAAACACAGAAAAACATTCCCGGAGGCTCTAATTACAAACACACCACATCAACAGAGGCCTCCAAAGCAGACACCCAAGCAACCACTACCTCCAAACATAGCACATGCAACACATAGTACACAAAGCTGGTGTGCCAAACAGTCACAGGCCAGAAGGAGAAACAACATGCCTGATACAGTTGTAATAGGTGACTCCATAGTCAGACACACTGCTGACCCGCTCACCAGACTGAACAAGGGAAAGGGTACAGTAAGCTGCCTGTAGGCTGCTACAATACTCCACATAACACAAGCACGCAGGTCACCCCAAAGCAAGTACAAATATGATGCAATCATTGTCCATACTGGTGTGAATGACCTGAGACGTACCTCCCCAGACTACATGAAAAGAGACATAGATGAGCTCTCCGATTATGTAGGCCAGGCCGGTATGACTCTGACCTTGGGCAGCATCCTACCTTCACCAAGAATGATGCCACAGTACAAACACAGAATGATCAGCTCTAACAAGTGGCACAATTACTGGTGTCATTCCAAGGGGATCCAATGTCTGTCCGCTTGGGATGTCATGCTTGACAAGCCACGCTGCTTTGCCAGGGATGGCTTGCACCTGTCACCCCTGGGCGTCTGGATATTGGCTAAGGCTCTTGCCACCTCCATAGAGACTTTTGTAGGCAAGGCTGAAAAGAGTAACCCAGCTCCCTAGAAAACATAAGTGGAAAGAAACATAAGGGTAATGCTGCCCAATGCCAAACGTCTAAACCTCAAGATGCATGCTCCCGAGGCCCTCCCCAGTATGGAGAACATCGATGTCTGTGCAGTGACAGAAACCTGCAGCAAGGCTTCTGAGAGCACACCAGCACTACCAGGTTATACCTCATATCATGCGTCTTGGCCCCAAAACTTGGAGCAAACCATAAAAGGAGGGGGAGTATCCATATTCAGCAAAGATACCCACACGTCCAGGTAACTGACAATGCATGAAGCATCGGAGACCACCCCATGTGCAACTAACCATAGGCAAAACTGCTGTACAGTCTGTAGCATGCTACAGACCACACTCTCACACACAGGAACCCCACTCAGCCTTCCTGAACACACTGGACAGTATGAATGTCTCACCAAATACCAAACAAGGTACGCACAAATAACCACATAGGTGGTAATCCATTACGTATGGAAGGAGTAATCAGGGACCTAGGGACACAAGTGGACAGTAACCTGTCATGTGACACTCACATTGCCAACGTGGCTAGGAAGACCTGCTATATTGGCCACCTTATCATGAAAGGAATCACATCTACGTCAACAGAGGTCATTGTGCCCCTATACTGTTCTCTTATCAGGCCCATAATTTAGTACAATGCCTCATTTGGGATGTACCTCACCTGACACCTGCAGCAGTTAGAAAGACCTCAAAGGTACCTCACCAAGAGGATAAAGGGTCTCAAATATATGTCATATGCTGCCTGGCTGTAGACACCCCAGCTGTATGCAGTCACATACTGCCTACACAGAGGTGTTGTATGCCTGTTGTACAAGGCCATGTCCAACACAGGATTAATGGACATGCTCCACCCCATAAAACCCAAATCCATCAGAGCTGTGAGAGCGAGAGATGTCAACCTCAACACATAATGAAATAGGATGTGCTGGATGGACAGATACATAACCCATAGGCTCTCTACACCCCAGAACGGAATCCCACTCCATGTTAGGCAGAGCCCCTCACTGACTCTCCAACAGGAATCTTGCCAAGTGGATGGGTGATCGTACATGTACACTGGGGGTCTTCACTGTGTCTCATCTAGACAGAGGCACAGTAAAGTAAATCCTAAATGGCCATAATATTCACATAGCAAGGGGTGGTGAAAGCCACACACACTCTGGCTAGGCTTATAAATGCCCTAGGGCAGATAGCCTAGTATGAACCTATGAACCTATGAAGATACAAATTGTACAGGACACTAAGGATAATCACAAGGCTTTCTTAACTGATGGTAGGAACCTTGTTGGGAATTCACAGATATGCTCTGAATCACTCAAATAATACAAACAATATACCAAACACACACACATTGCCAACATCCAACCTGACAGGTTCAGCCCCCCCCCAAATGCCAAATATCTATCCCAGCATAGTGCTGGCCCCCTGACATTGCAGATGCTGAGGTAACAGCCAGCATCTACAAAGCAAAACACACAGCATCAATAGTACGAGATGCTGTCCTGGGCTGAGTCCAACATAGACTCCAAGAAGAATAGAATGCCATATAACACTCCTGCTCAATGTCAGCCTTACCACAGGATATGTACCCAAAGAGCAGTGTACAACAACAGTGGTCCTTCTCCACAAAGGTGTTTCCTGAATGGATACTGCAAACTACCACCCCAGAATCCTGACAAGCTTGGTCTGCAAAGCTATGGAAAGGATCAGCATGTACCTCAGACATAAAGATATTCGGGACCTACTGACACTGGACCCTACCCAGTGTGGCTTTCCTAAGTGCAGATCCCGCCCCTTAAACATGTTTGACTCATTTAAAACAGTCATTAAGGCCATTGATGAGGGGAATGTGGTCCACACAGCCTAGGTGGACCTTGCAAAAGGCTTCCATACAATACCCCACATGTTCATTATAGATAAGCTCACCAGCTTAAATATAAACCCCTATGTCAGTAGAGGGGTTGCAAACCAGCCCAAGGACAGAACTGACATGGTCAGAAATGCTGCAGCCATGTCAGACTACAAACCAGATACAACTGGCATCCTACAAGGCTCGGTCCTGGGGCCTCCCTTGTTTGGTATATATGTCCCATAGGTACAGGCCAACATGGAAGGACTGTGTCTGAACAAGTTTGCAGAGGACTACAAACTGGCCACCATATCTGACCCTCCAGCTGACACAAGCATCCCACAAAAGGGCCACATAGAAACAGACAACTGGTGCCATAGCCATGTCAGCAAGCTAATTGCAGAAAAGTGTATAGTCATCCCCTGTGGATATACAGTAAGTGGCCACCAATTACCACATAGGTGTTAACCCATTAAGTACTGAAGAAGTAATAAGAGACCTGGGGACACAAGTTGATAGATATCTTGCATTGGACAAGCATGTGGCTGTAGTGGTTACAGAAACATACCATATACCCACCTAATCATGAAGGTAGTCAGATCTAGATCAGGGGAGGTCATTGTGGCTCTGCAGTCATCCTTCATCAGCCTCACAATTGAGTACAATGGCCCCTGTGGGATGTACCATAGCAGGCACCTACAGCAACTGGAATGTCCACACAAATACCCAACCAGGAGGATTGCAGAGCTGTAACAGATGCCATGTGTCGCCTGAGTAAAGTAACTGCAGCTCCACACAGTGCCATACTGCCTGGCTGGAGGTGAACTGTGCCTGATGTTTAGAGCCATGACCAACCTGGTATCAATGGACGTTTGGCACCATGTAAACACTGAATGCAGGTGACCTATGCAGCTGACAGGCCTGAACCCCAGCACAGACATAAACAGGACATGCTGTACTGATTGGTCCACAACCCAGAAGCTCACTCCACTCATGACTAAACTCCCACTACAGGATATCCAGGGAGTCTCTCAGTGACTGTCATCCAGAGGAATCATGATGACTGGATGGGAGATGGCAGGTGTACCCTGGATATCACCTGTATGTCATGGGTAGACAGAGGCACAGCACACTAACCGTGACATATGTCATGTCGAACACCAGTAAATGTGTGTTGAAGGACAAACACTCTCTGACTAGCATTACAAATGGACTAGGGCACATGGCCATTGTTTGTCAATATCCACACAAGTTGTGGAATACAATAACAATGTCGGACAATCATGTACTAAGCTGTCCATATCTGAACAAAATGCAACATGGTCATATCTGCACAACTGGCCCTCAACCAGTCTGGTGTGCTCACTATAAACATTACAAGCAGTGATAGGACTGAAACCGATCATACTGTACACTATACAACAATACAACTGTTTGGTCAGCAGGAAAGGATGATGACAACTGTATGCAAACTATCCCATGGCGACCCTGCAGGCACAGCATAATGCCTGTTAGGTTCAGACACACAGCAGTTGGGCAGTAAGAACACAATCTGATGTCCAACACTCAACTGTACATGTGATATATAGATGGCATCCACACACAAACAGAAATGTGGTGGTCCACAGATCCAAACATAAGGAAAGGTCACACTGGGCATGCTTGCACACTTAGATAAATGAGATGTGGCAGTCAAGAAGCCATACAGACTGTGAACTGGGCATGCTCACACACTTAGGCCATGTCACAGTTCAGCAGTTGCACACACATATCTGGCATTTCTATGTGTTAACACAGGAACCTCCCACAATACAGACATCTGCCCAGTGCACACAGTGAAGTTACAACAGAGACATAAGTAAAGTACTGGATCCCACTCATATGCAAACATCTCTCACAGTACACACGTTGTTTATAGAGATAGGGAAGGCTATGGCAATAAAGACCCACAAACAGTATATGAGCAACAGATACGTGCATCTGACAGGTAAACATATGGCCGTAGAGTGCAATACCTGACCGTTGTCCCTAGGGAATACAGAAGGCTATCCACAGTGTATTTGGCGTCTGCCTCCACAGTACAGTAGGCCACTGTGCCTGTGCAAAGTTAATGCATAGATATGCTCTTCTCCTTACTGATGGATAGTAACAGATGTACATACCTCTTCATCCATAATGATGTCAGCACACTATACATATGTATGGAGCAGAAATTATACCCAGTAATGTGAATAGCGCGCTCCGCTACTGCGTCTCTAACAAGTGACATAACATAGTTAGGTAGGGGTTTGAATCCTGCAAGTGCCCAGTGTGTGTGTGTGACTGTGTATGGGGGCATACTGTGTGCAATTCCATGTGTATGAGAAATGTCCCTTTTGGCAACTAGTACTACACAAAACATGCTGCATATTCCACTGTCTAAACACTGATGATGTCAGCACCCTAGAAGTACAGCAGGAGAAAGGAATGCCCCCAGTAATGCAAATAGCGCGCTCTGCTAATGCATCTCTCACTAGAGTCATAACATAGTTAGGTAGGGGTTTGAATTCTGCAAGTGCCCAGTGTGTGTGACTGTGTATGGGGGAGTAGTGTGTGCAATTCCATATGTATGAGAAATGTCCCTTTTGGCAACTAGTACTACACAAAACATGCTGCATATTCCACTGTCTAAACACTGATGATGTCAGCACCCTAGAAGTACAGCAGGAGAAAGCAATTCCCCCCGTTATGCAAATAGCGAGCTCTGCTAATGCATCTCTCACTACAGTCATAACATAGTTAGGTAGGGGTTTGAATCCAGCAAGTACCCCGTGTGTGTGTGTGACTCTGTATGGGGGAGTAGTGTGTGCAATTCCATGTGTATGAGAAATGTCCCTTTTGGCAACTAGTACTACACAAAACATGCTGCATATTCCACTGTCTAAACACTGATGATGTCAGCACCCTAGAAGTACAGCAGGAGAAGACAATGCCCCCAATAATGCAAATAGCGTGCTCTGCTAATGCATCTCTCACTAAAGTCATAACATAGTTATGTAGGGGTTTGAATCCTGCAAGTGCCCAGTGTGTGTGTGACTGTGTATGGGGGAGTAGTGTGTGCAATTCCATGTGTATGAGAAATGCCCCTTTTGGCAACTAGTACTACACAAAACATGCTGCATATTCCACTGTCTAAATACTGATGATGTCAGCACCCTAGAAGTACAGCAGGAGAAAGCAATGCCCCCAGTAATGCAAATAGCGCACTCTGCTAATGCGTCTCTCACTAGAGTCATAACATAGATACGTAGGGATTTGAATCCTGCAAGTGCCCAGTGTGTGTGTGACTGGGTATGGAGGATTAGTGTGTACAACTCCATGTGTATGAGAAATGTCCCTTTTGGCAACTAGTACTACACAAAACATGCTGCATATTCCACTGTCTAAACACTGATGATGTCAGCACCCTAGAAGTACAGCAGGAGAAAGCAATTCCCCCTGTAATGCAAATAGCGAGCTCTGCTAATGCGTCTCTCACTACAGTCATAACATAGTTAGGTAGGGGTTTGAATCCAGCAAGTGCCCCGTGTGTGTGTGTGTGTGTGTCTCTGTATGGGGGAGTAGTATGTGCAATTCCATGTGTATGAGAACTGTCCCTTTTGGCAACTAGTACTACATAAAACATGCTGCATATTCCACTGTTTAAACACTGATGATGTCAGCACCCTAGAAGTACAGCAGGAGAAAACAATCCCCCCCACTAATGCAAATAGCGTGCTCTGTTAATGTGACTCTCACAAGTGATCTAACATAGTTAGGTAGGGGTTTATATCCTACAAATGCCATGTGTAATTTTGTCACACAGTTTGTCCATATGTGTGGGGTGTTGTTCCCAATATTGCAAGACATACATTATATCAGTAATGTCAATGCACACATGATGTATGTGTGTGCCACCTACACATATGTACCTGTGAACTGCAAGAGTTCCCATGTCCGAAGCCTGCCCCATGTGAATACATGGAATATGCATCAGACAACTGTATGACTGGGGTGTTCTGTGCAGGGGCTGCATGTGGTATGTGGCTATACAGTGTGGGTTGTAGATGGTGTCATCCCACCAGCGAGGGATACATGATTGGTCTGGAGCATATTGTCAGGTGCAGCATGTTGTCACCACTTGTGGGAGTGGTAACAAGTTGTTCCATAGCAATGCAGGGAATGAATGATAAGACACCTTCAGATAGGGTTTTGCAGCTAGAATAATACTCACACTGTATGTTTGGGTAGTTGCAGTACAACCATATAATGGTGTGTGTAGAGACCGTCATATTCCCAGTGTTGTCAGGAAGGCCAAGTGGGTTTCCTGGGTATGGGAGTGTGGTGTGTGCCAGGCTATGAACCTGAAGGCAGTCTAACCCACTGCGTGTTGCACATGGAGAGGCTCTGATGCTTTGTGCAGTGCCACCAACCTGGGGGTGTGTGTATCTGAGGTGCCTTTGGATACATCCCCCCTGTTCTGTTTTGGAGCATGTGTTGGGGATGACAAGCATGGTATCAGGAATGACCTGGCACTGATGGTGTGCACCTGGGAGCCTTGTACCAGGAGTCTGTTACTGCATGGATATTGCTTTACCCCATGCTAAGGACAGTTTCCACTGCATGCATCTTGAGGTTTACACTGCTGCTGTTGAGTAGCATTGCTATTAGTGTCCCATTCCGTGTGCTACCTGTGTAGGTGGCTATATAATGTCAGCCTTGCATACAAAGACAGTATGTGTGTAGCAACAGCCTCTGCCAATATACAACGGCCCATGGGTGACAGGTGCAAGCTGTCCCATGCAAAGCAATGTGGCATGTCCAGCATGTAATCCCACACTGACAGGCATTGGATCCCCTTTGGATGTCACTGAAAGATACGTTAAGTGCAGAAACCGATGATCCTGTCTACATATTGTGGCAGCATTCATGGTGAGGGTGAGATGCTACCCAAAGCCAGGGTCATACCAGCCTGTGCCCCAACCTCAGAAAGCCCCTCCATGTCCCCTAACATGTAGTCCAGGGAGGTGCGTCAGAGGTCATACACACTGGCACAGACAATGACTGAGTCATACTGCTACATGCCTTGGAGTGACTGCTTTGCTTGTGTTATGTGGTGGATCATAGTGCCTGACGGGCAGCTCAGCGTGACCATCACCTTGTCCAGCCTGGGAGCAGGACCACCGTGTACGTGTCAATAGAGGTACCTCATACAACTGTAGCAGGTGTGTTGTCTAGCCGTATGGCCTGACACTGTTAGGCACACAGGCTTTGTGAGCTATGTGTCGCATGTGCTCTGCTCTGGCGTAATGTTTGCTTGTGTGTCTGCTTTGCAGGTGTCAGCTGCTCAGGCAGGATGCTATTCTGAGAGCCCAATAATGTACCTGTGTGTGTCTGTGTTTGGATTGTGGTTGTGGCAGGTCTATGGGAGACTGGTACTGTATTCACTGTAGTATCCCACTCCACCTGACAGGGAATGCCAGTGCTGTGTAAACAGAGCTTAGCCCCCAGTTTGGCTATGTGGTTGCATCTCTCACATGTGTTGTACATATATGGGAAGGGGAGAGGGTTGTCTGTGTACATGAGACAGCTGTAACATTGCCACATCAGTACATCAGTACAGTAAGCAACACAGATGTCACTAGGGATCCACAGAGGCACTGTATATCTGCACCGCAGGTGGGATCAGTGTTTCAGGAACATAACAGGCTAACATGCATACAAACAAAGCTACAGTCAGCAGGCCTGTGTGTAGACTATGCTACAACAAACAAGGTGTACGACTTCCAGTATGTAACAGTGCATATATGCGGGCACTCTAAGCCAGTACCCAGACATTCCCAGGTCAGATGGGCTGGGTCCAGCCACAACCCCCACAAGTGTATAGACCACGTACCTTCGTAATGTTGAATAACTGGCCTGATACCCAAGTGCTCATACCTGTAATAATACATATATCAAATAACAGACACTGAGCCCTCACTCAGCAGTTCCAGACATAGTATGATGTATGCTACCTGTCCTGGCACCACAGTATCCTTGACATGTATGGACACTCTCCCTCCTGTCATAGTTAGTTCTGTGTTTTGGTGCTGTTATGCATGGTATGAGGTGTGATCTTGTAGTGCTAGTGTGCTCTTGTGAGCCCTGAACCTGCTGTGTAGTACTGCACAGATATCAACATCCTGAAACATGTGCATTGCAGAGTCGTGTGTGGACAGCATGCAACTCGCAGTTGACATGGCCATCATTGAGTATCAATATGTACATTGTTGTATCCCCTGTGCTACCTATGTAGGTGGCCATCCCTTCACAGCCTCACCACCAGTATGCAAAGATGTGCAGACAGAACACCGTGGTAATTAGTTTGGGTGTACAAAACAATACAATGACATTCATACTGAAACTGCATCAGGCATGCTGGTATATACCCATAATGCTATAATTACACTGTACTGTTGTCAACATCATACTATTACAATACTTCTATGTAGTCACCCAGTGCATCAGCACCATGTTAACCTGTTCCTGCACCGATCTTACAGATTGCAGGAGGTGGCACAGTTTCATCATATGCACAGGGTGTGTACCTGGTATGCCTGAGTCTGCCACTGATACAACCAATTGACATGTCTGTGTGTGTGTGTTGGTGAGGGACAGCAGTACAAGATGGGGCAATGCTGATGCAGTGTGTGCGTGTATGCGGTAGCCCTAGGTGTTATCACTTTGCATGTGTGTATGAATGCACACAGTCCCACCTCATGGCTGCCATATACAGGGGTTTGTGGACAGCCGCAGACTGTACCTGCTAGGACATACAGATCACTGTCTGTGGCCATGGACACGGTACCTGTGCCTGGCAGGGGTGCTACGGACCATATCAAGTACCAATCCAGACTGGGTACTGTCATCAGAAGCAGGTGTTCGTTGACAGGAGACAGGTCCCTGTTGGGACTGTCCAGCACCACGTGCACGTGGTTTCCTGGGGTGGTCCGATGACAGCACAGACCCAGCATTGCTGGGGCTGCTGCTGGCACTATGTGAGCAGCCGCGGCCCTGTTGTCATCTGCGACAGCTGCTAGCTGCTGCTGTTGCTGGCATACGGCCACGTCAATGCCTCAACCGTCCACCATTGCCCTGGCTCATGGACATATAGTTGTGGAACAGATCAAATGTGTCTCCCCAATGTCTGTCAATGACCTCGGTGAAGTTGCGGATGGCAGCCGCAACATCACGCATACTGTCACTCATGGCTGTGCGACATGCTCTCAGCTCCCTCAGACCCTGTCTGGTGTACCGTTCCATACGTGACTGTGCCTACATTACAGCCCGGAACATAGCTGGGGTTGAAAGACCTCTGTGGGCACGTCTGACAGGGGCGGTATGCCCACGGATGCTCCCAGGAGAACCCATGGACGTCTGCCTGTGCGGTACCATGTCAGGGCCCTGGCCATGGCTGCAGTGTGGGGATGCATGTGCCACCAGTACCACATTACCCTGGTCAATGCCCACTGTATCCTGTCCATCACCTAGGGACATTGGTGACAAAGGATGTATTGGCAGGATGACTGTGTGCATAGATGGGGTCGACAGCTGTGTAGTGTCAATTGGCTGACCAATGACGGACCCTGGCACACCTACCTGTGCCATTACACAGGTATCATCATCACTATTCACAGCAGCTGATTCAGGTTCCCTGCTGCATGACACAAGAGCAGCACCAGAACCTGTGGGAGTAAGACAGGAATCACAGTTTACAATGTGTACACCATGCCACCACTGATGCACACATGCACACATGCACACATGGGCACATGCACACATGCACACATGCACACATACACACATGCACACATGGGCACATGCACACATGCACACATGCACACATGCACACATGGGCACATGCAGACATGCACACATGGGCACATGCACACATGCACACACCTCAGTATATGAGATATCAACCCACAGAAACAAACACACCTGCAATCAAACACATTGCACTACTGCTTCAGCCTATTATTACTATTAGTATACAGAGTAGTGAAGGTAATGGTATTACACACTCACCAGCATGGATAGGCTGCCTTGCTGTTACACCAGAGGGACCTGCGGAAAAGAGACATTCATCATCAGTGGGCACAACTGTGCCATTGATACTGTGGGCATGTTACAGTTCAGTAGTGCAACAGTTAGCTTCCACAGGTATACTGCAGATAATGAGGTTATCACTAATGCACAATAATTACCAAGATAACAGCTACAAATCGAGGACACACCGCACACATGCATAACCTAACAGTGTACAGAATGGTCACTATACACATGGCATGTTACCTGCACGCTCTGTGTCCTGCTGCTGTGTGGCTCCAGCCTCCATCATTACACATGTATGCTGTTGTTGTTGCTGCTGTGCTGGAGCCACAACACTCAGGAGTAGTCCCTCCAGTCTGGTGAGGGAGGGATGTCTAGCCACCCCACCACCTGTGGCAAGCTGCTGCCTGTGGATATCCGACGCACGCTGAAGGACATTTCTAATTAAATCACTGCAGTGATGGCATAACTGCTCATATGTCCGGTTATGTGTGCCTATGTCATTTACCCGACGGACCAGGTCTTGCCACAGTGCAGCCCTCTCCTGCTGGTTCTGGCTGGTGCGGGAAAAGAGTACAGCGAAATCCCGCACCAGGCTCTGGTGTATCTCCTCCTCTTCTGCAGCGGCGTAGACTGGGTTCCTTTGGTGAACCATGTCCCTGAAAAGGAGAAGGGAAATATGTCAGCAATATCTGTCAGCAGACTATAGCACACATAATACACATTATACTTGACTGCAGTGATATAACTTAGGCACCATATATAGCATCTGTCTGTCTATTGGGGATACACATGTAGATGACCAGATATCAGTGCTCATCCGACAACTGTGCAACAGTACCTGGCACACTCCATACAACAGACTAGTATACTGCAGCAGTCAACGCACTGTTTCAGGTACAATACACGACCCCACACTGGGGGTTTGAATTAAGGTACTGTATGGTGAACATTATCAGCCCATGCACTGCACACGATGCACGTTACATATTTCACTGGTACTGCACACTACTCTTACTTGCCATAACCCTACCTACACCACAGTGACATACAGGGTAACACAGCACAACATATGGCAATGTAGTATGTGTTGATCGCAATACCCCACACACCTGTCTCTGGCCTCACACCATGGACACACACTACCATGACAGACAGACAGTCATGGTGAGCAATCACACCAGTACACAACATGCACCCACTCACTAGCACAGTCATTCCACCTCACATATTCTGTTTGCAATGTGTTAATGGGTGTGCATTGCGTTCTAGGTAGGTAGTGTGCTTTTGGCCCTGGGCCTACAGCAGCATACTGTTATGCTATCCTGCCCCTTGTGACACATGTGTTATGATCGTACCTGCTCCTTTCAAACAGTTACACAGGGTGACTCATATGGCATATTACCTATCAGCATAACATTCAGCAGGGGTATATCTGACATCTACTCATGGGGAGGCTTTCTTCTTAATTCTGTGTGGTCTACTACAGGATATGTCATATCTGTGGGTAGGGTCCCATACCTCCACCATGTGCTCTATACTGCAGTGACAAGGATGACAGACGTAGGAAATTTGTGTTGTGGATGTTGGAGGTGTTACCATGGTTGGGAGACAACTGTCATGGGTGTGACCGAACTATGTATATCCAGCAGTGGTAACCTCTATGTAGGTAGTCTGTGTGTGCTCTGTGGTGTTTGAGTGCATTGACACAGTTACTTGCATATGTCTGTGACCTTCACCATACCATATCTGTAGCTGTCATGGGAGGTACATACCGTGTAGGACATTGTGGGGTGTGGAGGGGTACAGTGACCTACATGTCCATAGCTGACACACCATGTCCGCTGACACATTCCATGTACAGGTATTACAGGACTAGTGTGCCACTGTGTGTATTGATGTGGATCCTATTGTACACTTATTGACCCTGTTCCCCCCTGACACATGCAGTGGTGGGCAGGCATGTACATATGTGGTGGTTACTGGTGTCAGTGTTTTTGAATGGGGTATGGTACTCCAGTATCCACACTGGTGTTCACTCCATGCCTGTGACACCAGGCACCTGTAGCAAGACATCTGCACACATGTGCCTCACACAGTCTATATATGTATATATATATATATATATATATATATATATATATATATATATATATATATATATATATATATATATATATATATATATATATATATATATATATATATATGTATTGATATATTTATATCTGTATATGGATATATATCTGTTTGTATATATGTATATATCATATGTATATCTAGATGTAGATATATACATATAGATATGGGGAGAGAGGGGGAGAGAGTGAGAGAGACACAGGGTGAGTGTGAGTGTGAGGGGGTGGGACAGAGAGTGAGAGATAGTCATATACAGACATGTCTGTTGTCAGTCAGATCTATCTGTATATGTGTAAGTCTCTACAGATATCTATATATGTATGTGTGTATTACATATATCTGTACATACATATTCTACCAATCTCGATGTCTGTGCAGTACGTGAGAACCTGGTTCAAGGCTCCTGAGAGCACACCAGCGGTACCAGGCTACACCCCGTATCATGCATTTTGGCCCCAGGACTCGGGACAAAACGGACAGGGAGGGGGTGTGCCCATATTCATGGAGGACACACACACCTCCAGGTTAGTGGCAACACATGAGGCATCGCAGACCATCCAGGTGCAGATAACCGTAGGCAAACCTGCTATACAACTGATAGCATGTTACAGACCACCCTCCCGATCTCAGGGACCACAGTCGGCCTTCCTGTAGACATTGGAGGATATGAATGTCCCACCACACACCATCATATTGGGATAGTGCGACTACCCTAACATACACTGGGTGCATTATTCTACCCCAAACACCCTAGCCCAAAGGTTCCCGGTATTCACTATGTCAAATGCAATGGAACAGCTGGTCACCTCTCCCACAACAGGAGATAATATACTAGACCTGATCATCACAGACATGGGGACAATGTGCTACACACTGGAAGGATACCCCTCACTAGTCACATCTGACCACAGACTAATCACCCCGGATATACATATCCCACCTCCCCCACAACACAACAGACTACAGTGGGAGACCTCTCACATGCCGACTTTACATGTCTTATAACTGAGTTGGTATCCTGAATGCCCACTGGGCCAGTGTAATCCACTTCCCACAATGCAGACACCCTCACATATGCTTCTACAGACATCTCCAAGAATGCATGGATCATGCAATCACAAATGGAACCATGACCCTCTCCACCAAGGGCAGGCATCCTGTCTGGCGGACCCCAGCATTGAACAACTTGTATAACAACAGATGGTAGCTACTGCATGGCAGAGCATACTTCCATAGAGCTACGGCATCTCTCATCAGCAGTAGTAGACAGATGGGTTTTGTCGTATAAACATGCAAAGCCAACAATGAGAGGGACATCGCTATGGTCACTACAGATGACCACAAGGCCTTCCTCTGCTATGTTACACACCTGGGTGGGAACCCTCAGTTGTGTTCACAGTTAGTTCACAGTGACATACGCTACACTGAACACACAGATAATGTCAACAGTCTGGCAGACAGGTTCAGTGCAGGTGTCTACACTCCCTCACCCACACATGTGGAATTACTTATCCCAGCTGACTGTAACCTCCCTGTCATCTCGGATGTCCAGCTGGATACCACCCTCAGCGGAGCTGTAAACACAGCAGCAATGGGACCCAACAGTATTGTGGGTTGCATGCTACGTGAACTGCAAGAGGAGCTACACATGCACATTACATGCTATTCAGCCATAGCCTTACTACAGCATATGTACCTGGACACTGGCATACAGCAACAGTAGTCCCACTCCACACAGGAGGCACCTCTACAGACCCTGGTAACTACCGCCCCATACGCTTAACCAGCCTGGTATGCAACACTATGGAAAGGATCATTATGGTACCCATACACAGAGACATTGGGGACCTAGACACTTGTTCCCACCCGGTTTGGCTTTGTAGAGGGCAGATCCTGCCTTATGAACCTGGTTGACCTTTTCAAATCAGTCACTATAGCCATTGCTGAGGGCATAGAGATCCATACAGCCTACCTGGACTTGCCTACAGCATTCGACACAATACCGCACCCTGCCATCATAGACATGATCAACAGCTAACATGTAAATCCATATGTCACATGATGGGTTGCAAACCAGCTAACGGATAGAAACCCTATAGTCAACCTCACTGGTGCCATGTCAGACTCAGAGCCAGTCACATGTGGTGTCCCACAGGGCTCTGTCCTGGGATTACTCATGTTCGGCATATCATTATCAGATGTGGAAGCAGACTTGGGAGGGTAGTGGCTGACAATGTTCAAAGATGACTGCATACTAGGCGCCATAGGCAATACACCTGCTGACACATACATCCTACTGACAGGCCTCACGGACACCAAAAACTGGTGGCAGAGTCATGGCCTGACGCTGCATGCCACGTAATGTATACTCATACCCTTTTGGATGGACAAGGTACCTACATATTATCATATAGACAATAACCCACTGAGTACAGACAAAGTAATCGGAGACCTGGTGACACTGTGCAATGCTGACCTCTCATTTGACACCCACGTTGCCGAAGGGGTTGGATGGACTTCCTACCTTGCCCACCTTATCATGAAGGGATTCACATCCACATCAAAAGGGGTCATT
The DNA here is from genome assembly GCF_019279795.1 of Protopterus annectens. Taxonomy (NCBI): domain Eukaryota; kingdom Metazoa; phylum Chordata; order Ceratodontiformes; family Protopteridae; genus Protopterus; species Protopterus annectens. The sequence goes on along the minus strand of NC_056726.1, from coordinate 1,137,958,042 downwards.
GTACCCTTATACTCCTCCCTTATCAGGCCCATGACTGTGTACTATGCCCCATTTGGTATGTACCTCACCTGGCACTTGCAACAGCTAGGGGGACCCCATGAGTACATCACCAGGTGGATCAAGGGTCTGCAACACCTGTCATATGCTGCCACACTAACGTAACTCATGCTCTATTCCACAGCATACTGCCTACATAGGGATGATCTGTGCCTGATGTAGTAGGTCATGTCCACTCTGGTAGTGATGGACATGTTCCACCTCATACAATCCAAATCCATCAGAAGCACGACAGCTACGGATTTAAACCTCAGCACACATATGAATAGGACATACTGTAGGGACACATCCATCACTAAGAGGCTTCCCATACTGTGGAACAGGATCCCAGTTCATGTTAGGCAGAGACCCTCACTGACACTCTTCATGTGCATTCTTGACAAGTGGATGGGAGATCATAGGTTTACAGCAGAGGTCATCTCTGTGTCACTACTAGACAGAGGCACAGTACACTAATGCTATTATGTAGGGGGGTCTTCACTCTGTCACTACTATACAGAGGCGCAGGTTTCTAAATCTAGTCTATGCACTGTCTGCAGATAGCCTAGTACTATATTATGCCACTGTGAAACTATATCTGTCTATGTATTTCTACATCCCTGTCTATCTATGTATACACATATGCATATTATATATAGATATACATACATATCTCGATATACATATGTATACACATGTTATATATATATATATATATATATATATTTACTCCTTTTTAGGTCCACATATCTATGCACACAGTAACGTACTGCTGAACACCCATTACTGTACCACCTACTTGTACATTGCACTACAACCTACATTGCTATGTGCACATAGCTACCATCACATACATATGTATGTGGAGCCTTCCTTGACAGTTTCAGTATGTCCCCATCCCTATGCACATTCTCATATACATAGATACAGACCAATAACACATCTGGAGGGTTCACAGTATGTAGAGTATTATAGTAGTACTTTACATTACCTGTGTTTGCTGCAGCTGTTTGAGTAGGCTTGCAGTTGCTTGGCCTGCTGTCTGCCTCTTTGCCTTGATGTTTCCAGTTTCTTATTTCTTTCTCTTTCTTTCTTTCTTTCTTTCTTTCTTTCTTTCTTTCTTTCTTTCTTTCTTTTTTTTGGTTCTCTCTCTCTCTCTCTCTCTCTCTCTACCTCCAGCGGGTGCAATGACAATATTGCATGTGTGGACAGGGAGTACAGGATGCTTTTGTAGGTATCTGCACATGTCCATGTGATGGCTTCTGCACCAATTGTTAGCCAGCATTCACTAATTGCATGCAGCCTGTTGTGTAGTGATTGCAGTTCTCACTGTGATTACAGGCCTGTGCTATAAAAAGGTCTGTTAGGTAGGTGTAGCCCTTTCAGATTATCAGGGTGGGGACCATGCTGGTTTGCTGTGGACACTGTTCTGTGAGTGTAAGGGTTGGTATGTCTCTCATATTTCAGGCTGTGTTGTAGACACTGCAATGCATGTTGTTCTGTAAGCTACTGTTAGTACATTTGGCAGGGTGTCAGTGGGGCACAGTTGACGTTTGTTTTCACATCACGGACATCCCTGTAACTCAGTCACAGTTGCTATGTCTGCACTCTTAACTATTCAACTATGGCTGTGTTTATCCTGCTCTGAGTATGTGTGTGGCTTGCCAGATGCTACTGTGACATTATTACCTAGTAGCTACCAACTAGCATGACTGTTTCTCAGCACACAGTACTATTTTACAAATCCACTAGATTTGACAGTAAATATACATGACATGCTTTGTGTGCTAGACTTGTATATTCCCTTTAAATTAATTCCTACTATTTTATGATATATTTCTTTCAGCACAATGTTCTTGTATAGCACTCATGGCTTAGTGGTAAGTCATGCAGACTAGTGTTTCCTGGGTTCGAGACTGAGGGAGGTATTTTATTTTGCTGCTGAGAAAACTACAGGCCTTGTCATTCAGAGTGACTAAGGCACTTTTAAGCAGTTGTAAGCGGGTTAGCGCTGGTTTGCGCAGAGGTCACACATGCACACTGCCGCTTAGCTTCGAGCACACACGCTTAGCTAAGCGCACAGAAGCGCACACCCACTTACTACTGCTTAAAAGTGCTTACTCTTGCGCACACCCGCGCTATTTTCTTTGAAAGAAAAGAAAATGGGGAGATAGGAAAGTGGTCAAAAAGGGGTCACAAAGAGGGTAGGACAGTAGAGAAACAAGCTCGGGTTTTGCAGGAGGGATGTAGGTAAGGCCCATAGCTGCCCATTTCTTCATCAGCAACAGCTGTGCATATGTTTGTAATTTGGTGTGACATTTGAAACCTTCCACCCCTGAGAGAGGTGTAAGGACAACAATAATACTTGTTGTACAGCCAATTGTAATTGACAGTTTCCATGTCCAGCAGACATGTGTGCAAAATGGGCAGCTATGTATGGGGCGTAATTTTTTTGTGGGTACAGAGTGCCCTTTTTTTTTTCAGGTGAGAGTGGTATGTCAGGTACAGGAAGTCGGTATAGCTGGGGAGGTAGGTTGGGTAGGTTAACAGACAAGACAAACAAGATGCATACAGGGACGGTGTATGACACATGTGGGGGGGGTTACACAATTGACGGGGACGGATGTTTGGATATCTCAAGCCCATGAGCCCACAGATGGCAACAGTGAAACTGAGATCCCCACTCATGGGCAGTTGCCACTGTGCCTTCACTGCCCAGGACGGGGCTGTGCTGGGGGCTGTGTAGGCCAGGCAGCAGGCACGCCCATGAGTTGTGCCACCTGTGCCTCAAGCTGGCATAGGGGTCCAAGCACAGCGTGACGGATCTCCCTACGCACCACAGTCCGGACACTATGGAGGGTGAGTGGATGTTCTCCTCCGGCCACACTTGCAGAGGGGGGACGAGCCCCATCCCCTGCAGCGCTTCCACCCGCAGGTGGCACAGGGCCACCGGAGGAGGGTCCGTCCTGGGCACTACTGCCAGGTGCACTCGCCAGCTGAGGTGGGAGAGGTGGGTCCGCTGGAACCCACCTTCCCTGTCGTCCTATGTTTTGCATTATGTTATGACAGTTTGGGTTAGTAATGTACAATACCATTCACAATTAGTTGTAACAGCATGCATTAGTATTCCCATTAACCAAACACCCATATATTGAAGCCATTGAACAGCAAGCATAACACATGCATAATTTGAACAGCAATACACAATCCAACAACATGCAGGGTTGATTGATGGCAACAGGCCATCAGGTTTGGATGTATGAACAAGGCAGATGCATCAATGTACATGCAAATATATATGAACCAACAGGACAAATGTCCAGGGGTGTTAATTGTGATTGCACATACCAATTTCACGTGGAATGGATTATATGTGGTTATAGAGTAGGGTGAAGAAAATTTAATTAACAACTTCAAATACCAATACATATGCTGTACATTTCTACTAGCTGCAGATATATACACACTACAGTTCTGCCTACAGTTTCCTATGTGATAACTACTTCAGGTTGGTGATAGGAATGTTACTGCTACATCAATATACATTTCATTTTTATTCATACACATTCATATCTGGCTCTGTTCAGCTACATCATCCTGCTACATTTGCTTTATATAGCTATAGACAACTGTGGATGTTTGGTATTTCAGACAACCATACTATCTGCATATTGCAGACTGAGAGCAACATATCCAGATTTTGGGACACACATTCCAGCTGCAGTACTGTTTTCAACACATGTTACTGTTTGGTTCTGCCTGTCACATTCATTTCATTCTGTACTGACTGCAGTATACTTTATTCAGGAGTTATTACTACATTATTGGTGGATTCATACCTCTTTCTCACACTCTCTCACTTGTTTTATTTTTACAATTCAGGATGGTACTTAATTCTAGGCTTTATTGACATGTTTTACCTGTAGTTATAACAATCCTTTCCAACAGTGTCACTTATGTCATGTTTCTGTATTTCAACAGGGATATATTTCACACATGTGTTTTACTCAGCTTCTGCAGCTGTACTTTTCAGCCTGCTGCAGGTTATGTACTATTATATTACAGGTGGGACATCTTTATTTCAGACTTGTTTCATTTTTATGTTTGGATTACAGGCTGCATCACACTTTTGTAATCAAGCAATACTTGCAAACCCTCTTACACTGTTACTTGCACATTTTATTAATTAGTGACTACACTGCACTCTTTTGCTAACTGTCATACTTATATATTTATTTACAGTTACAGGGAGAGAATTACTGACCTGCCTGGTGGTGCAACCGCACCAGCCTATCGCCATAGGCTCGACGGTTCACAGAACAGACACCTGCAGCTGTAATATAAATAAAGTAATATTGGAATACACATCTACATAATATCAGCTAGGTTAATTTCTTACATAAATAATTACATGTAACTTACTCAGTAGTGGGGTGTTGGGCATTTGCCGGGCCTCATGGATCCAACGGTTCAGTTGGTCCTGCTTCTGTCTCTTCAGGTCCGCATGGTGGTGGCGGACCTGCTCACCAGTCCTTGGTATTCCTGTGGCACTGGTGAGATCATGAGCCAACCAGTCCCACGCCTCAGCCCTATATGCTCCCCACAGGACCTGGCCCTGCATGAGTTGGGCCTCATGATTATGGACGAGGAGCCAAACCATATATTTGGACTCCTCAACGCCCCACCTCTGTGCTCGGAAGCAACTACCCTCACCTACACCTGACATCCTGGCTGCAAGTCGGTTCTACAATCGGTTATGCTGTGTATTCCCACCTATGGGGCTTATATATGCCATTTTTCCTGCACTTATCTGTGATTGGCCATTTTGGAATTGTATCAGCTTCACGAAACCTGCTTTGTCATGCTCCTCTTTCTATTCATTCCTATATATATGCTATTACTGCATTTCTAAGTGCAACTGTCATGGCTTATTGGTTCAGTACTTTGACTATGGTGCATGGTATCCTGGGTTCAAACCTGGCCATTGCTTTTTATATTTTATGACTGTCTACACAGACTAGGAGGTGTGTCTGTGTAAAGGCAGTTTTGATACAGCTTACTCAACGTTGCCCATCGGTTAGGTTGTTGGCGCGGTGCGCAGCTCCTCGCAAATGGATTACGCTGGTTTACGCGTGGTTTGGCTGTCAGCATGCACATTACGCTCAACTGAACTACAGGCACACAGTTTCAGCGTGTTAAAATGCTGCTCACCTATGGGCACTCATTTTACACCTGTTAAAACACTGCTCACCTACGGGCACTCATTTTACAACTGTTAAACCACTGCTCACCTACAGGCAGATATCCTCAACTTGTTAGACTGTAGCTCAGCTATGGGCACATCTCACATTTTTTTTTTTATTTTTTTATCTCACATTTCTTCAAAATACATGGCCCATTTCATTACATTTTACATAAAATATAATTTTATATATGTACATATATGTCAGGGACTTGTTTCATGCTTATTTCACTAAAAATAAAAATTGATGTTCTGGGGGCTCGAACCATGACTGCCTCCTCTTCAGCCGACGTCTCTACTGCTATGCTTACGCTATTGCTTCTTGGCTCACTTTGCATATTTAGTTCTTATATGCTTTTCCACTGACTGCTAACTGTGGCTAAGCGCCGGGCACGCCCGCGCAAACGAGCGCACTCACGGGCAAACATCTTTACAACTTATAAAAAAAAATATCAGCTGTTCATTTATACATTTTATGTTCATAGTCTGTGGGGACATGTGTTGTGTTGTGTTTATTCACATTTACACGGACTCTGTCGTGGGGCTTTATTTTCGGGACTTTTACTTTTCTGGGGGCGTGTCCGTTTGCAGGGCTCACCCTACGGACTTGCCCCCTACTGTCTTACATGGACCATGTTAGCCTTAGGTGTGATTCAGCATGCCCTCATGCATATGCATGACATGCTGACGTCACACCGTTTAACTGCAGCCTCCGTGTAAGCCTTGTAACTCTTACATGGAGGCTTCGTGAATCCTTCCCAATATGTTTATCTAGGTTATGTTGAGTTCTAGTGGCATATGCTGGTATATGGTCACTTATGCTATCTGAGATGCAGCCTTCTTTTGTCAGTTGGTCTGGTTTATTTGTAAAGATCCAGTCTAATGTTGAGTGTCTCCCTGAAGTTTTAATGATTCTAGTGGGTGTGGTTATTAATTGTTTGAAGTTATACAAATTTATGGATTCAGTGGGGGTAGTGGAATTTGAGTTGCCAGTCTATATATAAGTATACAAGTATTATAGTTTCCTGGTTAATTTTTTGGGATATCCAATACAGGATGCTTTCAGCAACATCAATGTTATTCCCTGGTGGCATATAAATTGCTGTTAACCATATATTTTTCCTGTTGTTGATTTTAGGAGTGTTATTAGAAGTTCAGCAATGTTAAATGTAGGTATTTCCTGTGGGAGTAAGGTAATGGTTAGGGAATTTTTATAGATGTTTGTTATACCACCTGCGCACTTGTGTGATGTCCTTTAATTTCTTGAGTCACTAACTAAGGAGCTTCAAACCTCACTACTGACTCCACTGTGAGGCTGACATTTAAACAGGAGTAGTTTTTCACAATTTCCCCCCTAAGAGCACAACAGGAACATGTTCTATAGCCTGGGAATGGACTGTATACATCTGTCTACATGTAATGTAACTTTTTATTACATGCTTCAGACCAATGTGTCCCAATTTAAAACCTCCAATACACTCCACAATTAAATAGATTGAATCTCACACATCCAAACACTTCTAGAAAAGCCTGGCAGACATTTCCAACTGTGTCTCTTCCCCAAAATAATATGGTAGTGCTGCTACCAATCAGAGTGTCTTCATGGCCTTCTAAAGGGGTGTCCAATTATGAAAATTAAAATATTAAAACAAATAGTAGCAAATTAACTAAGCAGCAAGGAGTGGCCCAGAAGTTATCAAGGCAAGTATAAGCACTTTCAAAAACACTAAAGAAAACACTGATTGACCAGTCACAATGTAATTAAATAAAAATATTTAATAGTGAGCAAAATTATTAAAATTTTTAAACAGTAATTTCCAATAAACAAACAGAGCTCAATCACCAGAAAAATGAAATCAATACTGAAGGATAGAAATCCAACATTCAGAAAAACTCCAACTTATTAGTTATAATTTTCCTATCTGAATAAATAACACTGTCCCTGATTTAAGCTAAACTACAACAGAGCAAAGGCAGGCTTACAGTTATTGGTGAGTCCCTTTGGGTATCCAGTGCACAGTACATCTATGAACAACTCACAACTGGCTCTTAACTGACTTCAGCAGGCTCTTTTATAGACTAGTCTAGCTGTCACAACTATTCCGGTTCTAATTTTCATTTCATATTTTGAAAATCAACAATAGGTGTTTTCTAAAAATTCCTTCCTGTCTTTCAGCTTTTGGTAGTAACACATAGCAACTGTCAACATTTCAATGACATTATCTGCAGATCAGCTGAATCTGAGACAGGTTGCCTTTAGAATCTTTCTTAGGTTCATAGGATGATACTAGGCTATTGGCCCAGATGCCCTTATAAGCCTTGCCAAGAATTTTGCTCATGTTCCCTCAAAGTTAGTATCTGTGTCCCCTGTCCAGCAGGAACACAGTTTGGATCCCAAGGGTGTATTTTCTGTTTTGCATCCAGTTACCCAGGTTCTTCTTAAAGAGGGCTAGAGAGGTACTCTGCTTGACATGGAGAGGGAGTCTATTCCACAGATGGGGAAGTCTTTGGGACACAAATCTATCCCACCAACAAGTTATATTAATGTCACAGACCAGGTTAAGGGCTTGCATGCAGGTTGCACGTGTGGAGTTTGTCTTATGGATATGCAGCAACTCCATCAAGGCTGGGTCTGAAATGGCCTTGTATGCCAGACACAGGTCACGTCTTAACAGTCTGTATGAGATTGAGTAGAGGGACAGGGCTTTTAGCCTATCTGTATAAGATAGGTGTTTGAGATCATGAATGTTCCTGGTTAGGAACCTCTGTGGTCTCTCCAACTGCTGCATGTGCTTGGCAAGGTACATGCCGAAGGGGGAATTCTATTTGATAATGGGTCTGATAAGGGAGGAGTACAGGGATGTCTTGACCTCCTTGTTCCTGGATGAAATACCCTTATTTATGAGGTGGGCCATGTAGAAAGCCTTCCATACAACTGAGGCAATGTGGTGGTCAAAAGTCAGGTTGCTATCAACCTGGGTGCCCAACTCCCTCACAAATGATTGCATGCTTAGTACATTGTTATTAATGTCATAATTAGTGTGGTGACATTTTCCCCAATGGGGATAATGATGTATTTCTTGGCATTCAGTTTGAGGCCATGCTTCTGGCATCAATCATTAGTTTGGATAAGGCCCTCTTGGAGGATGTTCACATCACTAGAGGAATTTAAGACAGTGCCTAGCTTTCAATCATCTGCAAACTTGGTCAGCCACAGAACACTGGTTTTGGCTTGCAACTCAGGAAAGTATATCCCAAACAATAGAGGACTGATTGTTGGGGTACACTGATCATTAGGGGTCTACTACTAGAGATGGCTTCCCCTACTTTGACTGAGTGGGTTCTATCAGTGAGGCAGTTGGCTACCCATCTGGTAACATGGTTGATGCCTAGCTGGAACAGCTTATCCGTTATGCCCACGTTGGGAATAGTGTCAAAGGCATTGGCTAGGTCAAGGTAGTTAGTGTGCACTGTCTTCCTCTCGTCCATGGCTTTGGTGACTGTTTCGAAGAAGTCAACCAAGTTTAACAGGCATAATTTTCCTTTCACAAAACCGAACTGTGTGGGGTCAAGCCTTTTGAGGTTGCCAATGTTCTTGTTTATAAGGTCCATGAGAATGCATTCCATGGCCTTGCAGATCAGGCTAGTTAGGCTGATGGACCTATAATTGCCTGGATCAGTGGACGCTCTAGCTTTGAGTAGAGAGATGACAGTGGCTGCCCTCCATTCAGCTGGGATGAAGCTGGTGCTCAGGCTTTGTGTGAATAGGGTGTCTAATGGTGCTGAGAGCTCATGCCTGAGTTCATGTAGGATACAGGTTCAGGTAAATAGCATCCATGAGTGGCATAAACCAGGGAACCTTGTTGGCTAGGCTTACATAGGCTCTAGGGCTGATAGCCTAGTACCTGCCTATGAACCTGTAAACCTATACAGCCAGGGATGGTATCAGGTCCCATGTAGATTGTATTTTTTGCCTTTGAGAGAGCATTAAGGACCTGCTCCCTGGTGATGAGGGGAGGGGGCAAGTGCCGGGGATGTCCTGGTTTACTGATGGGGGGACAGGGGTGATGTTTTCAATGAACCTGTCTGCCAGCAGGTTGGCTATATCTATGGTGTTTGTATATGTGGTGTTATTGACCACCAGTTCAGAGCAGATTTGGGTGTTGCCTTTGAGATTGCAGACATATGTGAAGAAGGCCTACTGATCGTCCTTGGTAGATGTGGCCAATTTGGACTCAAAGTTAGCCTTAGTGGATTTCACCAGTGTTATTTGCTTGTTCAGATAAAGGAGAGATTTCTTCCAACTTGGCACCTGCAACTTCTTGGCCCTGGACAGCAATTTTTTTCCTTCTATAGAGTTTGTTTATTGTTGCTGTCCACCAGACAGGTTTACTCTTCCTTGAGGAAGATGATTTGGTCCTGTCAGGAACTGCTGAGTCCATACAGCTATGTAGGTGCTCATATAGTTTTTTTGGTGTAAGCTTGGACATTAGTGCTAGTTCAAGCTGAAGGGACAGTGGCTGTGAAGCTGCTTATACCTGCTCTTCACAAACATGCACAGATAGAAATGTAAAAGGATGCTGTTCAAGTCTTTAAAACATGCTGTGCAAACAGATTATAAATTAACATGTAAGAGCTTATTTAGAATATCATAGCTAGTGATACTGGCATATAATAAACAGGTCAATCTGAAATTATGTTAAAAAACTCAGCCAGATGTACTAGCACAAACAGTGTTCTAACTTCTTCACAGCTTGTTTTGTCTGTTATGCCTAAATATATTGTATTATGGGAGTGGGGAGTGGGTGATCTCATTATCCTTTTATTTCTTTTTTTAACATGGTTTTGGTAGCTATGACTACTTTAGGGGTATATGTGGCAAGGTAGGCATGCATGTCATGAATTTTATGGCGCATACTTCTTAAGTTCATATTTAGTAAGGTGGGTTTGGGTTCTGTTTTTTTGTTAAGAGGTATTAAGTGACTGGTTACGTTTGTGGTTGGAAGTGATGACTTTATGAACAGTGGGACCTGGGTTGGGGTAAATATCTCTGCTAAATTTTTGAATTGATATTTCACTGAGGGGAAGAGTTTGACCAGTTATATTTTGGTCTTGGTTTGGTATTTGATCGTTAATTTGGATACTTAGTTTTACTATACTTTTAGATAAATCAGATGTGGTTTGTTTATAGAGATAGCGCACTATGGAGGAAAAACAAGCTGGGCAGATGTTAATATTCTTTGTGAGGACTGGTTGAAGTCTTAATATTTGAAGGAAGTAGCTTTGATAATTGGTGGTGAAGGCTAGTAGAATTAAGAGGAATAGAAAAATAATATGCGTTAGGGGCATCTTATTTAACTTGGGTTTTATCTTTGCTGTAAATTAGGACTTGAAAATCTTAGGCGGATACTGATATGGTTGTAGAGCAGTAATGTGATAGTTATAGGAGGCAAGTAGTAGTACAGTTTGAGAGAGAGCCTTAGGTGGTAAAATACACTGGGTGTTGCTATTGGGAGTAATTGTATTGTTTTGTGTTTTTTTGATGAACTGATGCTATTGATTTGAAGCATATGTGGGTGGTGCTATGGAGGTATAAATATAGAGTAAGGGGGTGGGAATTGGGGATAGGGTAGGGGAGAGAAGTGAGCTCGGGTGTTAGCGAGGGCAAGAAAAATGGGTTGAAAACTTAGCAAACAGACAGAAAAAAAAACAAACAGTGACTGAACTTAAACAGTCACAAATCTGCTGAGAGAGATAAGTAAATGGAATAATGCAATTTAAAAGGCCTCTGTGCCAGTAGATGAAAGTCTTGATTTTGTTCTTCTAGGATACAGTTTTAGTAGGAGATCTAGTCCAATATCACCTTGACCTTCCTAATGGTAATATATAACAGTAAACATTGCACTTCACTGTTTGAACTACTCTGTAATGATATGGATGTTTCTATGGAATTTGAAATGCAAAGTCCAAAGACTACCCCTCAGCAAAACAATAAGAAAAAGTAAGCCAATGCAGGACTGCAGCTTTGGAAAGGTACTGGCTCAGAACTGAAAATGGTTAAACAAGTATCTGGGGCAAAGGAAAAATAAACATAAGGAAGGGAAAAAGTGGACTGCTAAAAACAATCAAAAGAGCACAGTTGAAAGAGAAAGTACCAATGGGACTGTTGTGGTCTAAGAAAATGGAGTTATTATAGTGGACAAAGTTATTTGTACTAGGCTACCATAATATTTAGTTTGCATAAAAATATAGCCTATAGACCTGTGTTTAAATTGAAGACTTCACTGTTGCATACATACCTGTTTGATTGCAAGGATACTTCTATACAAAAATAAAATCATCCCACAAAATCCCACATTATCCCACTGTACTCTGCCTTTATCAGACTGATCATAGATTATAATGCTGCCTTTGGTACATACCTGACCAGGCAAATGCACCGACTAGAGAAACCTCAGAAGTTCCTTACAAAAAGAATACAATGCATAACAAGCCTGCCCTACTCAGAATGCCTTAAAGACTTATCCCCCTACTCAGTTTCCTGCAGATTGCTGACATTGCCTGACTTACAAGGCATTTGCAAATCCCACACTTATGAATCTCCTGCATATTAGTAAGTCAAATAGTACCAGAAATATAAGGTCTAGGGATCTACATTTTGTCTGTAACTTAAACAGGACATGTGTGTCTCAGAGATTGCCCCTCCTATTGAACATGATTCCTATCCATGTGAAGATGAATTAATCTATTATCCATTTTATGACCAACCTACACCAATGGCTGGAGAACAGGAAATTTACACCAGGACTAGCACCCATGTTCCTTATGAACAGAGGCTGCTTAAAAATACCTGGCCCTCAATGTCCTATTTGGATACAGGACATCATTATTCTTTTGGGGAAACTTGGCTAAGCTTAGAACCCCCCCCCCCGGGGTCATTAGCCTAGTAACAATCTATGAATCTATGAGTCTCTGAATCATTCTCTGCAGTTTGTCTCACATCGTTTTTTGACCTTTATTGAGTACCATGTAAAAAGATTGCTTGATTTGGCATAAAATCTCTTTATCTATATGGATGAACAGTTGGATACAACAAAGCTTAGCAGTGACCATGTCATCAAAATCTTGTTGTGCTACTCAGATTTCCTGAGTCAGGGTAGAAGATGGCATTGTGAAAGGCTGCCTCATCCACAGAGTTATCAGACTGATACTTGTGTTCATGGATTCTAGGAGATCATCCTCTGAATCCTGATGTAATCAACCGCAGGTACTGTCAGTGGCTCTGTATCATGGGAGAGATTCATCATGTTAAAAGGGTAGATTTTGGGTTTCTCTAGCCTCCCTGATAAATTCCACCCCATATTTAATGTCACTTACCTTTCAGATAACTCTGTGAGGTCTGTGCCATGTTGTGTTCATCGTATTCTGTCAAACAAGGATAAGCACCTACACGATTTTGTCCTACAATATATCATGAGTCTCTCTCTCTCTCTCTCTCTCTGTAGATTCACACCAAACCTTTTGTTGTTGTTTTTCTAGATGCTCTTCTGCCATCCCTTTGAGATCCTTAAGAATGGTTCTGATGTTTAGGACATAGTGCACAAAGGACTGCGTGCAAGAATCACATTCGCTATCTCATTTAACACAAATTAAATCTAGGACCACTTTGACTATGTTATTAGAAGGTAGTTCAAAGGGGTGTCAAATACTTGCAGATTATTGAGGCACCTCTTTGCATGCAAAAGGGAGATGGGACAGGTTCTTGTCCAACTTCCACTTAAAGTGTTTTTCAAATGCTCTCTCTGATCTTAACAGCAGAGTTAATGCTCGCCACCAGATCAATTGTTTGCGGATGATATGGGTAGGTCATTAAATGTTTTATCCAGCAATGCTTCTGAAAACAAGTCTGCACATCTGACATGAACTGTGTACCTCTGTTTGTCTGTATTTCCAATGGAAATCCCTCCCAGCTGAAAATTTGTAGCAGAGTATTTGCCACTTCTTTTACCTCAATACAGAGGAAACTCAATGTGTCAAACTGCCTAGTGGCATACTCTATTAGCACTGAAATATATCTTAAAAGGCACCACATTGCCCATGCTTGTGTTTTAAAATAGTTTTTCATTAATAGGTAAGACCAACAGTCCATCCTTGGCTTTGCTCTTGCCTTGTCAACATTTTTGCATTGCTCATTAGTCCTTCCATATGCTCTCATATCTTTTCCACTGCTTGACCAGTAAAAACGTTTACATATCTCTTTTCTATGTGTTTTATGTCCATATGGCTTGAAAAGGACATATTATGGGCTATGGCCAGAATTGCCTAAAAGTAGACTCGTGTTTGTGTAGTTGCTTCACCAATTTTCTCTGTAGTCTCCCTTCAGGAGTCTGCAATCTGCAATAAACCATTGTCCCACTAAACAGTCTTCCCATATATCTAATAATCAGAAGCCTCCTTGGTTCTCTCTCTCTCGGGTGTATAGGGTGGAATCTGAGAGCAGTACCTATCTCAGTTCTTAGGTTCATATGTATGTATCAACTTCAAAATTTCCCTACATAAGCATCTCCTCTCTAAATGGATTTGTAACTGCTCCCCCCAGACTGACGCCATTATTTAACTCTTTCCTAGACCCAATACTGCTTCTTCCTAACTATCTAACCTCCATAACTTCATAATTCTCCAACAGAATTAATCCAATTTTTCCTAAATTCACCTCAATATCTCCTTTACTCACCTAGGCATTGAACCTACTAACTATATCCTATTAAGCTTCTGTCTACATGTATTTTCCTCACTGCTGTTTCTTGCACTTCCTCCATACTCATATTCTGATTTAGAAACTGAAGCAATTAACACGAAAGTTGCAACATGAAAGCAATACCATTGTTTCTTTAATTTATCAAACCTGTTCAGTGGAACCTAAACTGCTTTTCCCTTACTTTAATTCTTGTCGACATTTGTCTCAGATTGTCTTTTGTATCAATTATTCTGTATTGTAAGAAATTGTGTAAACTCTGTAACCCAATTGGTTGTTGTTAATAAATAATGGAGCTTTAAATATGCAATTGGAGCTTTTCTCCCCCAGGCCTCCACTGAAAATGGGCTCTCTAGCCCAGAGGACCTTCCTGGTAAACAAATGTCAATAAATAAATAAATAAATAAATAAATACTAGGGTAATGACCAGGAGGGCCTTTTTAAGCTTAGCCATGCATCCCAAATCTATGACAAGTTCTGGTACACTTAATAAGTTTAAGCAGGGGCTTGGGAGGTGAAACATTTACAAGCAGGGGCCTGGAAGATGAACCATTTACAGGCTGAGTGTGCCCATTAGAGATATATGTGCCAAACTAAGGATGAACGTCCTGTTCTCCATCCAATTGCCCAAGTTACAGTTGAATTGGGTTAGGGAGGATCTCTTTCTTCCATAGCAAGTCCAGTACCTTCTTACTCCTGCATCTTAGATTCAGGCTTACTGCTGCTCCTTACTCTGAGATAGTCACACTAACTACCTCATTTTAAGGTATTTGCACTGGCTAGGCCTCTCCCTAACACCTTCCATACATGCTTGTTTCCATGCCTGCCTGTATGTAATTACAGGTGCACATGGCAGTTTATCATCAAGAAACATTTCTTATCAAAACATCTAAGGGATGTCATTGAATTCTATGTCCTGCATGTTTCCATACTTTTTCCAATTCTAAATTAACTCTGACCAATGGTGCCTAACAAGGTATCTCTACAACAGTCCTAACTGGAGTAGATTAATGGCCAGTTAATGCTCCTTTCTAATAACCACAGGCTTAATAGTTATGGCAGATGTAGTATCTCTCTTTAACAATGAATTATTTTACCTGTACTAGGATAGGGTATATGTCTTTGTCATAGTAAAAATACACTGTTGTCTTAAGGGAAAAAAAATACCACAGTAGTGTTTCCACCTCTGTAAGCTGCATCATTTGTCTTTTGTTTCCCCCACTCTGTCAGTGCATACACTTGTACAATAATTCTCTGCTCAGTTGCACTGGAAATGTCTAACTGCCAGATATTGCATGTACCAAGAGACATCCTTCCATACATTGATAGTACAGCTTGTTGTGATGGTTTAGATTGACTTCCACATTAATTCCCTTTTAACCATGTGTAGTGCTAACTACACAGTCTTGTGCAATTATGTCCTGCTGGCTAAACCCAGGCCGCCATTTGTGTCCATCAACTCAGAAGTGGAACAGTGACAGTCTTTCAACCAGATTCTCATATTCTCAGTAAGGTAGTGAGTGCTTTCACCCTTATCATTAGTCTAAAAAGATTTCAAAAGTATGAACCTATTATTCAGTCACCCAGCTATTAAAATAAGTACAAAGTTCTTCAGTGAAATTGTTGACGTTGCTTTCTGCTTTTCTGTTATGTTCTCTAACCTTTTTCCAATAAATGTCAGGAGCTGACTTAAAATATTCACATTTTCTTTTGACTTATAGATAATTAATCAATTAATCACAGTCAGTTCCACCCATCTTTATTACTTCATTCATTGCCTTACTTGTGAGCAGAGTAGTTAAAATTCTCATGTATTGTCACTGATTTATTTTATTGTATTTATTTATTTATTTACATTTGTTGACTGGGAGAGTTCGACTGGACGTAGCTCCATTTTCAGCGGAGGCCCGGAGAGAAAAGCTCCACAGTTAAAATATTACAGACAGTAGTTACATTGGATTTACATAGCAATTAACAATTTGATCAACATAGCAATTAAAAATTGCAAACATAGTTACAGATGAAGAACATAGTACATTAGTAGACAACTAAAATCTTTGTCATCTGTGAAGTACATAACAGACATTAACAGTTGTTACAATATTTGGAGTAGACTGCACACTGGCACACATTCTTGACTAAAATCGTCAATGTAATTTTCCTACATATACTAAGGACACACTTTAGTACTAAAAATGGTACCCAGTGCATGGGTATCAGCTAAAGACTGACCCTGTCTTTCTTGTGCTGGTCTTGTGTCTCTGTCTTTCTTATCAGTTCTTCTTGATCTTTGTAACTTTGCTCCCTCTCTGCCCACCCTACCCTTAAATATTTAGCTGATTCATTCTGTCAGCTGCTTCATTCTGCAAGTGTGTCACCACTAGCTTCAGTTTCAAATTTCGCAGTTTAGGTTACAAAATTGAGATAACCTCAGGGCAGAATGTAGGTTGCCCCTTTACTACATTCTCTACAGCTATGGACAATACCAGGCCATCTCCATATTCAGTGGAATAATCTTCAACCACTGATAAGTTAGACATAAACTTATCTCATTGAAACATGTGATATGGTCACTGATTTACATTTGTCATAACCTTCAGAGCCCTTCTGTATGTTTTCAAAATATATAAGTCTAGTTTATAAAATCCCATCTTCCCATGAATTTATATGTCTGGATATGGATTTGAAATCTACACTGCTAAGAGCAATTTGTATGTGACATACCTGACCTAAACAGAATATGGCAAGATGCTTCCCTGGGCTATTACCAATACCAGCTGCACCAAAACAGACCTCACACTAGGCAAATGAAGAGCATCGTTATAAACACTGGAGTGCCAGCATTTCACCCACCACATGCTCAGCCCAGTGCCTTTCAGCACTGCCTTGGTAACAGTAATTGAACCTCAACTAAAATTATTTTTCAGACATACACACACACACACACACACACACACACACACACACACACACACACGCACACACAAATGCACATAAACTTTTACAGTAACAGAATGCCAGCAACCAATGTAATTTGGCAAATCAAAATCACAAATGCTCTTAATAGTTAATCGTGTTATGCTGATTTGTAGTTGCTATAGCCAAGCAACCTCATTTTCAAGTAGTGAATGCCAGCAGTTATAGTTCACCATTTCTATGTAGCTACCCTTTTATACATTAGCATGTAGTCAGACTCATTCAATTGTAATTGCATAATAAAGTTTTTCCTTAAAGAAATTAAACAATACACCTTAAACATCAAAATAGAAATAATTATACTCTTGCCCAGAGAACTAAGATATGAACATTTTGAGCAGACATATAACATTAGGTAAAAGCTGACCATCAGCTAGCTGTTTCTTCCCAAACCACTAACTGAAAGATAAATATACTCAATTTGCCTCTGATTTGTATGACCCTTTATCAACTGTAAAAGTCAAATGGGAACATTTTTCAGACAACATCTCAGTGACACTGGCTATCAGGTTGTTTCATTTATCAGCTATCCATGCAAAGATTCCCTGGGATTCAATAAACTGCATGCAGGAACAGTGCTATCTCTGCACAGAGTGAGCCATGTCTGTTTCTGCTTAGCTTTAGCAGCAGCACGCCTTGCATATTCATGAAGACGCGCTACTGCTAAGGCTAAATGGACATGAACACTACTCAGTGTAGGAGGCATGTTTAAGTAGTGCACACACATCTAACACACCCCCTGCACTCAGAATGTGCAGAATGGCATTTTCTACATGCTTTTCTGTGTCTGTGGACACTGAAATCAAATAAAATAGTAAAACAGTCTCCACAGACACTGAAATAGATAGGGAATCAAGAAATTAAAGCAGGGGATGTGTGAAAAGTTCTGTCACACACCCCCTGCATTGTCAACATGCCATATGGCACTTTCCAAGAGCTTTCAGTGTCCACACACACTGAAAGCAGGAATTCTGGATAGGAAGCAATGCAAGGGGTGCATGACAGGTACTGTCACAAACCCCCTGCATTGTCAAAGTGCCACTTTGCAAGTGCTTTCATTGTCCACAGACACCGAAAGCAGCTATCCCAACAGGAAGCAATGCAGGGGGGGTGTGACAGGTGCTGTCACACACCCCCTGCATTGTGAAATAGGTGTACGGCCATACCCCTCAACTGTACAGGTTTTCGCAGAATGTCCAGATGCCTGCCTCACATACCTTTCAATCTCCTAGAGCAAGAAATTTGTACAAAGCCATAAATAATGGGGGCATAAAGGCCCAAAAATAGGGACACTTTTAAATATTGCTCTCACATACTTGGAAAGTTGATATAATAACAGATTTTGCATTGGCACAGATTTTCTGAAGGGTATGAAGTTTGAAACTGAAATGTCTGTCATTATGTTCTGACTTAAACCCTGAGTGATTTGGCAATGATTTGCTAGAAAACCACAGTCACATGAGAAATGGGCCAAAAATATGAGGCAATAAGCTGGACATTCTGGAAAAATCTGTACAGTTGAGAGGTATGCTGTCTCATGTTTTGGTGTGTTCCACCAAATATCTGTCCCTACCTGGGAAATAGCAGAGGACTGGGGTCATTAAATAATGAGAAACATTTGAACTGAAAACCCCACATCCATTGTAAAAGTCATGCTAATGCCAAACCTATTATTCTATCAACATTCTAAGTTTGTAAGAGCAATATTTAAAATCTGTCCCTATTTGTCCCCTTACAATTGCCCGTACTGTGACTTACAAGGAGTATTGATACATGCCATTAAAGTGATGTTATGAAATTCCTTTTTTTTTCATTATAATGTATGAGTAAGGGTAGCTGAGGAGGTTTGCATGTTATCGCCCTCTGCTCAGCATTGCTTAAACATCCCATAGGAGATAAATAAAAATATACAGCCAAAATCCTAACAATGAGATAGCATAGTGGTTAGATTCCTGGCTTTGCATGCAGGTGTTCACAGTTTGAGTACTAAGATAAGCACTTTATTTTTACATGGGAAAGCATTGTTAAAATAACATTTTTATGTTAAATTATTTAGTAAGTGATATTTGTCACCCAGGGTAGTATAGCTGGTCCAAAATGGAAGGGTGAGTGCATATAACATGTGAAATTACCCATGTATACACAAGCGTCCCATACAGTATAGTCACACCCCAAGGTAATGCAATGAAAGCACATAGGGGGATGTCATGTAAAGTAAATCATATACATGCAATAATATGCTAGTAATGATGAATTAATCTACAATCCTGATATTCTTTAAAATGAAAACTGAGCAATGCTAAACAGTGATCAGCTATGCGTATCAGGTTTAAACATTGCTTGGATGTGAATTCTAAGCAGCAGTCAGCTCAGCTAAGTGGATTTGTGTACTGTTAACCAGTGCTCAGCATTTACCCCTTAAAGCACTGTTAAACTTATCTTAGCGGTTTTGCTCACTGCTTAGCTGAGCTTAGCATTTTCAAAATTGTCTAATAACAGCAAAGGGTGGGAAAATGGCCTTATTTAAATTGCACAGGTGAGAATACAGCCATAACCTGTTGTAGTCTGATCTCTGCAGGAACCATATCAGGTTTTGGAGAGGGCTCATGCTTTTGGGTGCAGCGCTGGGGCATTTTGGAGTCCAGGGTCATGGCTGGGCTCCTCGTATCAAACTATGATGACAGACTGCAGCAGGGCCAGTACCAGGGCTCATAGTGTAAAGCAGAGGCCTGGGACCATCTGGCACACAACCTGGTATTCCCTGAACTAGTGAGCAGGTACGGCATTACTATGCCAACCTAAAGCAGAGGAAAGAGACACTCTTGGCCCAATGGATCCAAGATGCTCAGTTCAACCATGCTCCAGCAGTTTGAAAGTATCACAGATATAGGTGTACCAGATTCTAGCCTGAGTATGTGATACAGGTATGCACAATGTTTGTTTCTCACCCCTACAGCTGCAGTGGAGAGGGCTAGTAACTTTGCAGCCCATGCAAACAGACTGACACAGAAACGTCGACAGGCTGGTGAGTACAGATCTAACTTGCAGTATATAGTGGCATAAAGTAGAAATAGTACATTGTTTACTGCCAGTAGGAGTAGTGTGTACTGTGTCTAATGAATAAATGATGTTTGTCACACTAATATTGATCCACAGAATATTTATTTTTTTATTTATTTGCAGTTTGTTTGCCAGGATAGTCCACTGGGCCACAAGGAGCCTGTTTTCAATGGAGTCCTGGGGAGAAAAGCTCCAGAAAAATACAAATAACAGAATACAACACAATTATAGATTACAACAATATAAAGCACACATTTTAACAATAAAGAAAACAAGCAGGCATAATATTTACAGACAAGTTTAGTTCTTGGAGGTTCTGCTGAATCTAAACAGCTGATTTCTATAGTAATGAGTACATCAGTTCTTAAGTTAAGCTATGCCTACAGTTAGTTAGGGCTGTTAACCTGTAGGAGGCTGTAAGTAGACATTTTAATGTTTAGTGAGTAACTATAGTGTAGGATGATTATGTGGGATGGGAGCAGGAGCATTCCCATAGTGATAAAAGATGTGAATGAAGTGACTTTTGGAATGCGGAGAGATTACTAATAGTAAGAATGTGTGGTGGCAGGGAATTCCAGTGGTGTGCTAAGGAGAAGGACATCAGGTGTTTGCCTGGTGAATGAGCAGGTTTATGCAGTTTGATGAACTTTTGGGAGTTATATCTGAGGAGTCTATCAGGTTGATGCATTTTAAAGGTGGTGGCAAGGGAGGGACAGATTGAGGGGCTGAAAATTAGTTTATGGGCTTGGACTAGTTGTAAGTACATAATGTGATTGGCAGTTCGAGCCAGTTCAATTGGTGTAGGGCAGTTTAGTGGTAGGTAGTAGATCTATGGCCTGTTACAAATTTAGATATTTTATTGTAGCATTAGGAAAGTTTCATCTTGAGGGTGGTTTGCAGATTTGTAAGGATAGAGGCACCATAGGGAAGGAATGAGATAAAGTATGCATTTGCAAGGATGAGCCTGGTGGAGGGAGAGATGTAGTGAAAGTGGCGGTAGAGCATGCCAGTTTTTTTTGTATTTTTTTCTTTATTTACAAGTATATGATGATCAAATTTTAGCTGATCATCGATTAGGACCCCTAGTAATTTAGCATTGGATACTATTTCTAGAGGTGTATGTTATGACTGGTTATGGAGAATGAATTTTTGTCTAGGGTGTTGGCTTTGGAAGTGGTAAATAGCATAAGTTTAGTTTTAGTTGCATTGTGTGCTAGATGGTTATCCAGCATCAATTTTTCAGTAGAAGCGAAAGCATATTTTGTTAATTTGGCTTAGGTGGAGATAGAGGAGGCTGAGCAGATTATTGTTGGGTCATCCACATATTGCACAAGGTTGGTATTAGGGATGGCTTGATAGAAGTCATTTATAAATATAGTGAATAAAAGCAGGCCTAAACTTGAACCCTGGGGGATACCTGTGGAAGTACTGAGGAAGAGGGAGGTGCTTTTTTTCCATCTGACTTCTTGTTGCCTATTTGTGAAATAACTGGTGAACCAGTTGAAAGAGGAATGGGAGATATTTAGTTTGGAGAGTTTTATAAGAAGAAGGTTATGAGAGATAGTATTGAATGCCTTAGAGAGGTCAAGAAGGGGAGTAGACATTATTTGGCCAGAGTCACAAGCCATGTTAACAGTTTCTAGGAAGGATAAGAGAGCTGTTGTGGTGCTGTGGCCGGGTCTGAAACCATGCTGTGTATGAGTTACAAGATGGTTGTTTATGAGGTAGGGTACTAGTTGTAGATGGATACATTTTTCGAGGAGTTTAGAAATGGGGGATAAGATAGCTATGGGTCGAAAGTTTGAAATATCATTATTATTGCTGCCTTTATGGAGTGGAATAATGAAGGCCTTTTTCCAGATCTGGGGAATATGGGATTCAGAAATGGGACAATTTATAAGAATGCAGATAGGATGAGCAATGCCTTCAATGGCTACTGTTATGAAGTAGGAGGGTATCTCGTCAGGGGCATTGGAACCAGTTTTCAATTTTATAAGAAGTTTTTTATGGTAGTTATAGGGATGGGGTTTAAGGAGAAGGGAGAAGGTTGTGAGTTGGAGTTGCTAGTGGCTGAAGGGGTGGGTAGAAGTGAGGATGGGGAAGTCTGATTGTTAGTGAAGGATGATGTTAATTTTCTTATAGAATTGATGAAGAATGAGTTAAATTGGGTGGCTAAATCCAAGTCAGAGGCACTTGGGTCAGCGCAGGGATTTTCTTTTTTACCAGGATTAAGGAGAGAGGTGATTTTGTTCCACAATTTTTGGGGGTTGCTGTTGTGGTTGGTTTGGAGGGTAGAGAAATAAGATTTGCGGTCTGAGGTAATACTTCTTTTACTTTATTATGGAAAATTTTGTATTCATTGAGGGTAATGTCTGTTTTGTTTTTATGGTAAAGTTTCCAGGATTTATCCCAGAAACGCATAGTAGCTAAGGTATTTTTGGTTGACTAAGGTACAGGATTGTTTTTTATGTGTTTTGTTTTAAGAGGGGCAAAGGAGTTAAGCAAGTTTAGGAAAGTTGAGTTAAAATAGTTAACTGCACTTTCTAAGGGAAGAGTCTTTATTGGGTTCCAGTTTATTCTTTTTAGTGCACATGAGAATGAAGTAGGATTCATTTTTTTTTTTGGCACGGAGTAGAGGTGCAGTGTATGAGTTAGTTATATAGATGAGGGAGGCGGTGGGCGAAAGTAGGGAAGTGGTCCCCTAGTGGATCAGGAAGAGTAACGCTGTTAGAGATATAGTTAGGATGGGAAACTAGGATCCAGTCAAGGGTGCTCCCATTCTGGAAGTTCTTACAAGGCCTAATTGTTGAGTTGATCAGCTGGGTGAAGTTATACAAGTTTATATTTAGCAAGTTATTGGGAGATTGAATTATGGTCCAGTTAATATTAACATCGCCCAAGATTATGATTTCATTAGTGATGTTGATAGAGAACCAGGAGAGTATATCTTCAAGGGTAGCAATATTATCTCCAGGTGGAATATAAAGGGAGACTATGCATATGAGTTTATGTTTATTTATGTGAAGTAGAGCTGGGAGTAGTTCTGAATTGCCGAATTTGGGAATTTATTTGGTCAAGGGGGTAACTAAGAGGGATGATGAGTATAGGAAATCAGCCCTTCCCCCTTTTTTATGTGCTCTATCTTTCCTAATTATAGAGTAGTTGGGTGGTGTTACTTCAGAGTCTTTTATATGGGGTTTAAGCCAGGTTTCTGAGATGGAGAGAATGTTGGGTTGATTGTGGAGAAGCCAGGCATGGAGGTTGGGAAGCTTGTTACAAATCGACCAAAACAACAAAATAAAACTAATAAAAACAACACAGGCAGTGGTAATCTCCAAAAATCAGTTTATGTTGGTGCTTTCATTGAAAACAGTAATTCAACTTCTTCAGACAACAAATAAAAATGGTTCATCCATTATATAGTGACTAAATGAATGACATCACACATTAATTAACCAATTAAACATTAAAAAGCCATTAAAACATTTTTTTTCAGCAGTATTCAAAACATACTAATGTAATATAATATGAATTACTAAAAACCCACCTTCAAATTCACATGTAATGTTAAACATTTTAAATTATATATTCCTACTTAAATACTATTTATTCATGAAGTTGCAATAAAGAATATGTTCTAAATAAAAATAAGAACAATCTACCTTTCTAAGGCTTTTAATTTTAAAATACAATTTAAAGAGCAGTGTTCATTAAGTCCTGGGTAAACCTAGGGATTAAGCCTAAGGTGCCTGTATAACTCTCATTCTTCTAAAAATAACTGGCATGGCCCACCCCTTTCATCTTTCATCACTTGTTCGATAAACATATATAAAAAATTATGACCATCATTTTCCATGGCATGCTTGGCTAAAGGATTATTACTATTTCTCTTGCCTATACCGTACTAGTGCTCATAAATTCTCTCTTTAAAATGCCTTTCAGTCTTTCCAATTTAAAAAACAGTACAATTCTGGCACTGGGCAAGATAAACAACCCCAGGGCTTTCACAGTTGAACCTACTATTTAAATAATAAGTTTTGTTCACAATACAAAATCTCTCAGATGCCTTAATTAAATGACAAAACTTACAACATCCACATTTAAACATACCAGACCTACCAGTATAGGGTTTACTCTTATTTTCCAATAAATTTTTAATATTACATCCACATCTAAATAGTGCACTCTGTTCAGTACCAATCTTTCATCTAAATGAAGAATCCTCCATAAGTACTACCCAATTTTTATATAAAATATGTCTTAGGATTCCAGCATCTAATGAAAAGGAGGTTCTGAATTTCAATGAATAATCTATACCACTATTAGAAAGTATAGCATGTGTCCAATTAGAAATGTCCAACCTATTGGGGTCTATGTATACATGTCCTCCACCAAGGATGTGTTTAAACCAACTGTCAACCCTTTTAGTTACTACTTCATTTATAACAGTTGTTAACAATTCAATAGGATAGGACCTAGCTAAAAACATGTTCTTCAAGTGGCTCACACTCAAGTAGAAAATCACCATCAAGGGTGACCATCCTGGCCACTTTCACTAATTGACCTTTAACCATCTCCTTCTTCTGGTCAGGTTTATGAGATGGAGAGAATGTCGGGTTAATTGTGGAGAAGCCAGGCAAGGAGGTTGGGAAGTTTGTTACAAATGCTTTCAGCATTTAGGGCTAAGAAATAGATGTGTTTACCAGTTGTGGGGATGGGGTTGGGAGATTGGGATGTGTGGGGAGGAGGGGCCTCAGTTTGGGTGAATATCCCCAGAGAGCTTGATAGAGATAAGGTGGCAAAAGAGGTATTTAAATTGTTTAGTATATATTTTGTGGGTTATACATTTTATGTGCATGTGGTTGTTGAAGATAGTAGTAGGAATTTTGGGGTTAGGTAACAGTTTGTATGTAAAGAGTATGTTATTGTTGAAGGGTTAATAAAAGAGTCATTTCACTGTAATAAAGATATATAACACAAACTGTTGTGTTTACTCTGGTATGTTGTTACAGAAATAGAATGTTTACAGGTTCATCACAGCAAATATGGCATTAACAGCATGAAGTAACTGAGGCTGTTCTGAGAACCATCTAGTATGCAAAACAGTAGAATGTGGAGCTATAAACCAAGATATAAAGGAAATATGAAATATTGTATGCACTAAGTTTTGAACCCTGAATAGTAATGTCTACAGTATTATAATGTGTCCCCTGCAGCATTACATTCTTGCGTTTACCTTTGCTTCCCAGATTGCATTATTTCAAATGATTAATGCACAGTACAATAACTATCTGCCATGCATGAATGTCAGGGTTACAAGGTCAGACTGTCTAACTCAGAGATTATTAGGCAGAAATCAGTCAAACAAGAGCCTGATGAGCCTAGTCTGCAAGGCCATGGAACATATCATCATGGAACTTATAAACAAAGACATTGGTAGTCTCCAAACTCTGGATCCCACCCAGTTCGGGTTTGTAATAGGCAGATCATGTCTCCTAAACCTGATAGACTTCTTTGAAGCAGTCACCAAAGCCGTAGACAAGGGTAAGGTGGTTCACACAGCCTATCTAGATCTTGCCAAGGCGTTCGACACCATCCCCCACTCTGGAATTATAGATAAACTCACTAAACTAGGTATAAATCCCTATGTCACAAGATGGGTTGCCAACTGGCTCATTGACAGAACCCACACTGTGAAAGTAGCAGACTCCAAATCCAACTTCAGATGAGTGACAAGTGGAGTACCACAGGGTTCAGTCCTGGGTCCTCTCCTGCTTGGTATCTACTTCTCTGAAGTACAGGCTAACACAGAAGGTCTTTGGCTAACGACGTTCGCAGATGACTGCAAACTAGGAGCCACAATCAAAACTCCTAACGATGTGGACATCCTACAAAAGGGCCTCACTGAGACAGATGCCTGGTGTCAAAGCCATGGCCTCAAGCTCAATGCCAAAAAGTGCATTGTCATCCCCTTTGGTAAAAACTCTGTACCCATGAACTACAACATAGGCAGTAGTATACTTAACACTGAAAGTGTGATAAGAGACCTTGGGACACAGGTGGACAGTAGTCTCTCCTTTGATAATCACATTGCCACAGTAGTCAGGAAATCCTTCTATGTGGCACACCTCATCACAAAAGGTTTCTCATCCAGAAAAAAAGAGGTCATTGCTCCACTCTACTCATCACTCATTAGACCCATTATAGAGTACAATGCCCCTTTTGGTATGTACCTTACAAGACATCTACAACAACTGGAAAGGCCGCAGAAATACCTCACAAAGAGGATTACTGGCCTCAAACAGATGCACTACGCAGACCAACTCAAAAAACTCCAGCTTTACTCTGTCGCATATCGCCTACTCAGAGGTGATCTCTGCCTAACATACAAAGCTATGTCAAACCCAGAGTTGTTGGACATGCTCCACTTAAAGAAATCCCAATCCCTCTGAGCTACACGCTCTAGGGACGTAAACCTTGTCACCACAATAAACAGAACATGCCGGAGGGGTAGATTCCTGTCCCAGAGACTTCCCATACTCTGGAATAAACTACCTATCTATATCAAACAAAGCTCCTCAGTAGCACTCTTCAAGAAAAATCTTGATGATTGGATTGGAAATAGGAAATTCACCCTGGGGATCACCTCTGTGGCTCTGTTCAACAGTGGCACAGGAAAATCATTTTCTTGGGTGGCAAAAGCCAGGTTACCTTTTTGGATGGGTTTGTATAGGCCCCAAGGCAAATAGACTTGTACCTACCTATGAACCTATTAACCAGTTTTCCAGTAGCTCAGTATGACAGATAATAGCCCTGTTGTTCAGTTTAGCACACCCAGACATGGTTTGAATCAAGGGAGTGGTGCTGAGATGTGTGCATATATACACTAAAGTTCTTAATATTTGTAGAAAGAGTCAGAACATGGTAACAGATATTTTCTCCACAGGTCTTATAGGTAAAGAAATGTGTGTAGTAGCTGTATGAAGGGTATACTAATACACTGTGTACAACTGTCCCACTGTTCAAAACCATATGCCTGAAAATAACATCAGGATAGGTACATACATCATGCACTCTCCCCAGTGCATGACCCTTAAGTGTCACAGTGTCACAGCTAGTGGTCACTGCTGCCAATAGCCTTGGACACAGATAGGAATCCAGGGAAGTATGCCAGTAGCAGACTCACACAACATCAGTGCAGGGTACCCCTTCTCTGTCAACTGTGTAACCCTGACATGTACAAGCCCCCCTCCAGTAATGTAGCCATTGTCCTCCTAGACTTCCCCACAGCATTACAGGTTGACAGTCTAATGGGTATGTATGTGTTACAGAAACTATGGGCCATAGGTAGATATAAAGTGAGGGCAGACCTGTAGAGTATTGAGTAGTACTATTGTAAAAAACGGAAGCCTATACAGTTGTTAATGGACTTTTTTCTCTCCTCCCACACCTCATCTGCATCAATAATTATTATTCATATACTACGGGTATGTTGTTTTCAAAGCCTATTGTTGGGACATTTGTTCTATTATTGTTCATATATTTACTTGGTTGCATATTAATATACCTTGTCAAATACTATTATTGGTGGCCTGTTGCCGTCAGTGTAACCTGCATGCTGTTAAAATGCTTACTGTTGTTCATTTTATGCATGTCTTCTGTTTGCTATGCAACTGTTTCAAATCTGTTGTTTGGGTTAATTGGAACACCCGTGCATGCTGTTATAACAAATTTTGAAATGTTTTGTTCATGACTAACCAATATATCTTGGATAACCTCAACACCATAGCATGTTTGGGAAGGCAGATAACTGTGTATACTCCTGTCCTGCCCCATCTGGCCATGGCACCAGACCCCAGCACATCTGAGACCCAACCTGGAAATTCCTCATCTGCTGGTCCTGCACCAACTTTGGGGGGAACCGCCCCAGGGACGGGGCCCATCCCCCCCCCGGGTGCAGGTGTGGGGAGGAGTCTGTCACCCACAGCAAGTTCTTGGGTATGGCGTACAGCATCATCCGCATGGAGTTGGATGGATGACTGCACCAGATGGAGGGCTGCCAGTCGCACCTTGAAGGGCAGGCTGCCTCTCATGTCCAGCCCTCAGCACAGCCACCTTAGGGGCCTTCAAGGTGCAGTGGTTACTGCACATGGGTGGGAACCTCATTCCCATTGCATCCATTTAGGTGTGGATGGGCTTTGGATTCCCAGCCACCCTCCCCATCAAAGGTGGTTACACCCCTCATGTGTAATATACCACCCCTGTCTGCTGTCTTGTCTGTCTTATCTGTCTGCAAATGCAACCTATCCTATCCAACCTACCTCCTCAAACATACCTGCAGCCATTCCCCAACATCCCACTCTCACTTTAAAAAAAAAGGGCATCTGTCCTGCAAAAAAAGATTGCCCCATACATAGCTCTACATTTCACCACCATGTACAGTGAAATTAATTAATCTGCCTGAACATTATTCTACAAATGTCTATTGCCAACACCCCTCCCTGTGGGGTGTGAGGTTGTAAATTCCAAATTTTACACATTATTCACAGATGTTGCTGCAAAAGAAATGTAGAGGTTTGGTACTTTCTTACACCCATCCTGCACATCCCTAGCTGGTTTTGTAATGTTTTACCCCCTGCTTGCTCCCATTTCACATTTTCCTAGCACCTTTTTTTCTTTTCTTTAATTAAAATTAGTGCAGGTGTAAGCTGGAGTAAGTAGTGCTAAGTGAAGTGAAGTATATACAAATATATACATATAGTGCTACTGTAAACTCTAGAAGATGGAAACAGCTAATTCTAAAACAATAGTGACATATTTGAAATATAGCTATTATACACATAGAAGTCTGCTAGTAGTCTGGTTTGATTTAACATATATTTTCTGATAGATTCCAGGTCTGAAACACAAATGATTGTCATCATTTACTGATGTCAGTGCTTACATCATCCCAGTAATTTGTTAGAAACCCACAACTATTATGGGGAACAGACCAAACATATGAGCCATGCATCTGGACAGTGTCTAGACATCTGGATGGTGGTGAGGTATGACTGCAGTCATGTAACAGAAGAGAAAAAACACTGAGAGCTGCCAACCATTTCATCAAGCACGTTCTGAACCACAGTAAGACCAACACAGCACTATCCCGAAATCAGCTCTGGGGAATTACCCATTTATATCAAAATATATCATACACTACAGGGATGTAACTGTAGGGAAAAGCAGACATTGGTGAGAAATTGTCCACCCACAACCATTTGCACCACAGTTACAGCAACATACCAGTACCCCAAATGAACTCTAGAGTATAATGACTGTTTCAACAAACATATCCTGATTGCCAGTCACACACTAAACTGACATATACTGCCCCAACTCACAGTCTACTGGGAATCCTGAAGTGTTAAAGGATGTTTCTCAGTCTGCCCCTACAAACATATACACCTGTTAGACCACCCCCAACTGCAGCAGCATGCACAGTCAGATAGAAAAGTATCTATGACAGTCACATCTGCTACTCTGCCTACTCAGCCCAACAAACATTTACACACAACACTGCTTCACAATCTTGACAGTCTGTTAACAATGGCCAGACATACATAACTCTCAACTGTTCAGATTTCCACAGAATGTCCAGGGTGTGGGACCATATTTATGACCACTGCCGCATACCACTTCTGGGAGTCTGTTAAGTCACTTGAATGATATCAGGAGTGCAGTGACTAAATAATGATATACCATACCTCTGAACCTCTTACTGCAAGACATCTGGACAAAGCCTGAAATACTTGGGGGACAGGGGACTGAAAAGAGGGACATATCTCACATGGTGTTACAAACTGAAACAGTTGCTAGTGTTACAGGATTTGTTGTAACATAACATCCCTGAAGGATATGATGTCTGAAACACTAATGGATGTCAACATTTACTGTCTACAATCCTCACATTATCCTACTGATTTCTCAAAAACAGAAATTGTTTGAGGAACAGACCAAACATAACAGGCAAACCTCTGGGCAGTCAGTGGACTTCTGGACAGTTGAGAGATATGTCAGAGACATATCACTCTCAGATGTCAAGTCACGTAGAAAATGCATGTCCAGACAAACCCTGTTAAACTAGCAATCTTCTATATGTATAACAGCAATACGTACTTACAATCTGCACCCATTTCTGGGGCTTTGTCCCCCTTGTTGCTGGGCTGTCTGCACATATCTTGTTCTGAGAGGTATTTCCACCTGTCATCTGTGAAGCTATAGCCCCCACACCTCCATAATGTCCTCCACACAGGCAAGGAAAAAGGGCAAGTCCCACATGAAAGCCTTAACCATAACACTGTGCTGCTATGGCATTGGCTAATGGAAAGACAACACAGCTGCTCTGGATGCAAGTAGCAAGTGGGGGACACTGATTGGTGCACAGGCCATCACCTGCTCATGAGCATTACCTACAAAAGGCAAGCTACTGCCTATGCAACACAGGTCTGAACCCATCTACACAAAGACAGACTGCGACTACACAAACCTAAACATTTGCATTATTCTGTGGAAACTCTACAGCACTATAACAGATATGTCAATCAATTCAATATTATATCATCGACCGCTTAGCTTGTCAAACACCGAAACTCTGACAGCAAGGATTGAAAACTTACAATCTTGAATGGTCAGTCAAGTGAATTCTTTCATCAGGAAAGAATTCGCTTGACCATGCCAGACTAACATAAACTTCCAAGCATTAACAAACTGGGGGGCTTCACCCCAAACCTCCCTAACTAAGTCTACCAACTCTGAGATCGCACTTCACTTAACTGACCATTCAAAATTGTAAGTTTTTGACCCTTAGGTGTCAATGTTTAGGCATTCAACAAGCTAAGCAGTCGATGATATAACATAGTCCCATGTCAATCACTTAAGCTTGTAATGGAATGTAGAAGGGGGGATGCAATAATGTGAAATAGGAAGTTAAACACTAGGCTACAACAACACCTGCTGGACTCACATGCTGCTATCCGGCACCAATGGCCATTCCTGCTTGCCCTGTCAGCAGTGACATGGATCACAGATCTGGCCCCAGAATCACCCCAGCAAAGGCCAGCTCATATATGACTTCTACTGGAGTGTCTGTTGTCCAGTATTGACTGTGAAATTGCTAGGCCAGCTACCTGGGGTGTTGTAAATATTCATATGTCACCTGTTAATGCTACTATGATACATATGCTTGTCTTACAAATGTAAGAGACTTATATATGGTATGTGGATAGTAAACAACAGGCGCAGAAGTGTGTGTTGAACTGTATGTTATATACTGAGCCCATACCTGTCAACTGTCCAGAGTTTTGCAGACTGACCACATGGCCACCTCATATTTGAAGTCAATGCCTCATAGATTCATATATTCATAGATTCATAGGTAGGTACTAGGTTATCAGCTCTGGGGCCTATATAAGTCTGGCCAAAAAGGTTCCCTGGCTTTTGCCACCCAAGAAAATTATTTTCCTGTCCCCCTGTCAAGCAGTGCCATAGAAGTGATCCCTGGGGAGAATTTTAATTTTCCCACCCAGTTGTGAAGATTTTTCTTAAAGAGGGCCAATGAGGAACTTTGTTTGACATGAATGGGTAGTTTGTTCCAGAGTTTAGGAAGTCTCTGGGACAGGAATCTATCCCTCCAGCATGTTCTGTTTATTGTGGTGACAAGGTTTAGGTTCCTGGAGCATGTGGTTTGGAGAGATTGGGATTTCTTTAAGTGTAGCATGTCCAACAGCTCTGGGTTTGACATAGCTTTGTATGCTAGGCAGAGATTGCCTCTGAGTAGGTGATATACGATGGAGTAGAGCTGGAGTTTTTTTTGATGGTCTGCATATGGCATCTGTTTGAGGCTGGTAATCCTCTTAGTGAGGTATTTCTGTGACCTTTCCAATTGTGTTAGGTCTCTTGTGAGATACATGTCAAATGGGGCATTGTACTCTATAATGGGTCTGATGAGGGATGAGTAGAGAGGAACAATTACCTCCTTTTTTACAGAGGAGAACCCTTTTGTGATGAGGTGTGCCACATAGAAGGATTTCCTGACTACTGTGGTGATGTGGTTATCAAAGGAGAAACTACTGTCCACCTGTGTCCCGAGGTCTCTTATCACACTTTCAGTGTTTAGTGAGCTGCCGCCTATGTGGTATTTCGGGGTCTATATTATAACATCAAAGTCTTAAAACTTTGAATGTTATAATATCGACCTCTATAGACCAAATGCTTGAAATAGCGAAGCTGCAGAACACTGAATATTTTCCTAGCGAAAGTATTTTTAGGCCATTTCTGTGGCTTCGCTATTTCCTCAACTGTGGCGCGAAGGTGACAGACCGGGTTAAGGTAAGTGTGCGAACGAACCGAGATAAGGTAAGTGTGTGATAGTTAGGGACCTTAGGGATAGGGAACGGGTAAGGTGAGTGTGCGATAGTTAGGGACCTTAGGGTTAGGGAGCGGGTAAGGTGAGTGTGCGATAGTTAGGGACCTTAGGGTTAGGGAGCGGGTAAGGTGATTGTGCGATAGTTAGGGACCTTAGGGTTAGGGAGCAGGTAAGGTGAGTGTACTTAAACTAGGGAACATAGGGCTTAGGAGCAGGTAAGATGAGTGTGCGTTAGTTAGGGACCTTAGGGTTAGAGGGCAGGTAAGGTGAGTGTGCATTAGTTAGGAACCTTAGGGTTAGGGTTAGGTTGATGTAAGTGGATAGCTAGTAGTGTATGTATGGTTTAGTGTAGGGTTATGTGAAGTGTGTATGTGAGGATTATGCATTTTGTTGTGCTTGTGCTGTGTGTGTGTATATTTTCCCAAAGGGGATGGCAATGCACTTCTTTGCAGTGAGCTTGAGGCCATGACATTGACACCAAGAATCTGTCTCTGTGAGGCCCTTTTGTAGAATGTCTGCATCATTAGGTGATTCTATTATGGCTCCCAGTTTGCAGTCATCAGCTAACCTTGTTAGCCAAAGACCTTCTGTGTTGGCCTGCACTTCAGAGAAGTAGATGCCGAACAGGAGAGGACCCAGGACCGAACCCTGTGGTACTCCACTCCTCACTGGTCTGAAGTCAGACATGAAGTCTACTTTTACTGTGTGGGTTCTGTCAGTGAGCCAGTTGGCCACCCATCTTATGACATAGGGATCTATGCCCAGTTTAGTGAGTTTATCTATAATTCCAGAGTGGAGGATGGTATCAAAAGCCTTTGCAAGGTCAAGATTGGTTGTGTGCACTACCTTGTCCTCATCTATGGCTCTAGTGACTGCTTCAAAGAAGTCAATCCATGAACCCCATGTCAATGCATGTGAACCTTGTCCTGTAGGATGCTGACATTTGTGCAGTCACTGACACCTGCTTTGCAGCTTTGGACAGCACACTAACCTTGCCTGGTTAACCATCCCATAATAGGTTTAGACCCCAAATGGAGGGCTACAAAGCTACAGGAGGTGGAGTTTTAAACATTATCATACACATACACACCTCCAGGCTGGCCAAACAGTATGACACATGGGAGACATCCTGAGTGCAGTTAACAGTTAACAAAACACCTACTCAAATCACAGCTAGCTACAGCCCTTCAACTATGACTCTGGACACCCACCACACTGGTCGGGACTTCCAGAAATCTGTCAGGATTCAATCATCTACCCTGCTCTTGGGTGATATTAACTATCCAACCATAGTGTGCATGATCTATGCCACCTGAACATGAATGCACAGAGATTATTGTCAATGTCAATGGAAATGCAGTGGATCAGCCAGTCAGCACTTCTGCGATAGGTGGAAATATCCTGTACCTGGTCCTAACTGACATGAGTAGCCACTGCTGCACTCCTACAGTGTCATCCTCCTTGGTAAGATCTGACCACATAGCCATCATTGTTCTGGTCACCATCTTCCCTGCCCCCCCGTCAGTGTCAAACAAAATAAACTTTAAACAAATGACTATAAATCTCCTCAGAGCAGGTAGAAATAGCTTTACAGCCACCATCCCATCCTCACCTAGCCCAATTCTCTCACAATAATCCACAGGCAGCCAGGATACATACCTCTGCACAACTAGGCATCAACCTGTATGTTACTCAATGATAGTACTCACTTGGTCAAAGTAGAGGATGTAAGCATCCTCCAAGAGGCCCTCACCCAAATTAATGACTGGTGCAAGAAGCATTGCTGCAAACTGAATACCAAGAGATGCATCATTCTCCCTGCTGTGGCAGATGTCATCCACACTAATTATGACAGTAATAATATACTCTGTATACAATCAGGTGTGAGGCCACTTGTGCACCAAGGTTGGTATCAACCTGACAGTTTTCCACCGTGTGGGCACCATTGTATGGAAGACTGTCTACATGGCTCACCTCACAAATATGGGCATATCATCCAGGAAACAGGAGACCATAAAATCTCTGTACTCCACCCTTCTCAGATGCATTCTCAAATACAATGACTTTTTTGGCATATACCTTGCCAAAAAAATGCAGCAGTTGCAGAGATCACAGAGGTTCCTGACCAGGCAAATCCAGGGTCTGCAACACCTATCCTATACAGATAGGCTGAAAGCCCTGTCCCTGTACTCAGTGTCATACAGACTGATCATAGGTGACCTGTGTCTGGCATACAAGGCCATTTCCAAACCAGCCTTGATGGCTTTTCTGCATATCTGTAAGATAAATCCCACTCATGCAACATGCATGCCACATCCCGCATGTGTCCCAGCTGGACAGGGGAAACAATCGCTGGCTTTGAAGGGACATGAACTGGTGTGCACCATGCAAACCTGTTTAGCTAAAGTAAACACTTTTAAGTAGAAATGGCCCTCCCCTGGACATGAACATGCTCCTTATTTCATGGAATAAGGAAATACAGCCTCAAACACTCCCCCTTGCTTAGCTGTGCTTACCTAAGCTCAAATGAAAGCCGTGGAGCACCAATGTGCTTAAACCAAGCATGACACACCCCCTTTTCATGTCAGCTGCTTCTCCTGCTTACACCACTACCTTATAGCTCCTACATGGTTATGTGCATCCAGACAATGGTCTCCCATTTTGCTACTCAGTACATTTTGCTCACTTGCATACCCCACTGCCTTAGTCCCTTGTTACACTGCTACACCAGTGCCCTTCTCTTTAGCAACCTGTGTTACCTGTTAGTGTTTTGATTCTGCGTGCTACCCACTAAAATGGCAAAATGCAGATTTCACATTCTTTTTTATTTTCTGCATGATCTCATTTGTGTGCCATTGTGCTATGCTTAAATGGCCAAAATCAGCCAAAAAATAAACTTTGATTATTATAATTTTGCAT
This sequence comes from Protopterus annectens, assembly GCF_019279795.1. Lineage (NCBI taxonomy): Eukaryota > Metazoa > Chordata > Ceratodontiformes > Protopteridae > Protopterus > Protopterus annectens. The sequence goes on along the minus strand of NC_056726.1, from coordinate 1,137,922,648 downwards.
CTTTTTTCCATGCCAATGGCCATATTTTTGGCCATTGGCATGCCTAATGATCATATTACATGCTTTACTTTGAGCTGTCATGCCCCTGTTTTGATTTTTGCAGAAATGTACATGGTCAGTAAGCGAATACATTTCTGCAATGAACACTGTTCTGTCACGGATGCCTGCCTGCTTACTGAATCACTAATTCACCTCATATGCATGGTTTTCACCAGCAAATGAGGTAATTAGCATTATTCAGTGGTGTCAGTCCCAGAATAGTGCTGGCAGGCTAGTGCACGCCCCCAGCCTTGTTCACTGAATTGCTCAGCAGCCATATTCCTCCAGTAGCTGCTGCACTATTCTGACACAGAAAAAAAATGCTTTATTGAATCCCTGGGATTGTCTTTACTGTTCCCTGGCCTGCTTTAAAAATTTTCAGTCCATACAATTTCCTTCACAGGAAAGTTGCTTAGATAACAAGCAATGTCCAAATACAAATAAGGTAATATGACATTTGACAGAAGGCAGCAGTCTAACGACACTTTCATTGTTACATTAAACTGAAGCCCCATCTCCCTGAGCCAGTGTTAGCAGAGGTGGATGTAAAGGATCCCATGAAATTTATTGAAAAGAATAGTTTTTTTAATTGATATATACATTAAACATTATTTACATATATCCACCCCTACTTGACATTTTATTAATTCCCGTCACTATTACATTCATAACTAATGAGAAAATTATACTATTAGCTGGGCAGCCCTGCTTTATTCCACATTTTATTTTTATTTCTTCCCCAATACATACATTTACATTTAGTTTCACATAGTTCTTTTCATAAACAGATTTTATTACTTGCAATATTTTTGCTTACATTATATGCCAGCAAAATTCCCCATAATGATCTATACTGAATATTATCATAGGACTTACTTATATCCCCTATCATAACCTGAACATCTACATTTTTATTTATATCATCAACTATTTCTCTTATTATCCATAATAACTCTTGACTAGAATAGGGGAAGTTTCCCAGTGTTCTGACCAAATACCCCCATGTCTCCTATGAAAAGAATCCATTGTACTTGTGGAACTAACCTGGTCAATGAAGTATAAAATAAAGACCACTAGGCTTTGATAATGTGTGTGTCTGTGTGTGTGTGTGTGTGTGTGTGTGTGTGTGTGTGTGTGTGTGTGTGTGTGTGTGTGTGTGTGTGTGAAAATTGGTTCACATTTCAAACTCTATTGGATTTTTGAAGAGGAAGAATAATTTTATGTTATGTGCAACTTGCCACATTTTATATCATTGCTTCATCTTTACTGGGAAAAACAGTTGTATTTTTTGATCAGCATCTTCACATTTATTATCTTTTCTGCACCTTCATTAAAACAATATCACAGGTTCTGCACAGTTTTCCAGATGTGGCTTCATTAGAAAATGATGTCTGTCTTTGGAAACAGTACACTTATTTTGAAGCTGGCTAAATGCCCTTTGTGTTAGTCAGTAATTTGGTAATAAAGGTTTAGTGTGGAAGAGCACAGACATTGTGTTATATTCAGTTTTTGCAGAAAATACACAATTATCTTCAGGACTTCAAACTAAGTATTATTTACACTTTGTTAATTAATTTATCAGTGGGATAAAATTAGTAGAACTAGCCCAAAAAAATAGCATGTAAGAGACAAATTACAGTGCTGACTAAAGATATATTCACTTTATGGTTATGTAAATTCAGTCATTAACTTACTTTTCACAGATCCACTTCTGTCTTCTGTTGCAGTTACTGTCATTCCAAAGAGTCTTACCATCATGATGATACAACTCGATACAATCTTCGTTGTTATGATAGTCATCTGGGTTACCTGTATGCCAAAATCTATATGAAAAAATAAACAAAAAGTGAATCTTTGAACAACCAGTTGCTTACTGGAGGCAGTCATATCTAAAATAATTGATCCCTATTTTAGAGATCTCTGACATGAGTAATTGCTGAAATGTTGTATATATGAAACAGAGTTATCTAATTGTTACAGTTTAAACCAAATGCTTGATCCCTTGTATATGTGGGTCAGATGGTAGATGGAAGGAAGGAGGGAAGAGAATATTAACTTAAATTTGCAACATCAAGAACTACTCAGAATAAATCTATCTACCATGAAAACAGGAAGTTAAAAGACATCAAACTTACAAAATGTAAAGAAAGAGCAACATTATTAAAAACACAGATTCATATTATATTGTGTTGGTATTGCCATGTAATGCAAACATATGCATGCATCCAGTCTGTACTGGTGTCATATGAAACACACACACACACACACACACACACACACACACACACACACACACACACACACACACACACACACAAACAGATAGCCACACATATTGTACTTTTCATAAAATTGCATGTTATTATTTAGATTTGTGAGTTGAGTAAATCATTGATTTGAACTGTAGCTGTCTGGATGCTAATTTTATGTGACAGTTCTTTTAGCAAGAATTAATAGCAGGGGGTGGCCAAGATAGATGAGTGAGAGGAGCAACTGGTGAAAGCTCTGTGGCTGAAAACATTCTCTGACAGAAAATATAACAAAAAAATTAAAATTTGGAGATATTTGTTAGCTAATTTTATTCCCTAATAGAAAACAGATTTATAGCTTCAAGTTCCTCAAAGGTCATAGTTTTTCTGTCAGAATTTCAACAGCTTGGTACAAAGACAAGAGAGAATAGGTTTTCATCATGAGTCACTCAGGAAATGATACACAGGATTATTGTGTTAAAAGAGACATACAGTCACTAATATCTAGTATAGAGGGTGTATTGCTTAAAGTAAACAAACTCGATACTAAATGAGAAAGTTTCAAAGAAGAGAGAAGAAAGAAGATGGAACATTAGAAATTCTTATGAAGCAACAAAGTGCACAAATCAGCAATATGGAAGAAGCTGTAAATGATCATGAAGGAAGAATAACTGAAGGTGAATCTTTGATTGAATTTCTTGTAAAACAAGATAACTGGCTCTTGGTTTCATGGGTGAATGTTAGGCTACCTGCCCTGATATCCTGAGGTCAGAATCAAATCCTGTATCTTGTGTCTATGAGGTGGCAACCATAACCCTTATGCCAAGCCCACCTATTTGAAAAAGTTGATGATTTAGAAAATAGACTGAGATGAAGTAACATTAACATTTATGGTATAACTGAAAAGTATGAAGGACACAATATAATAAACTTCTTAACAACTTGGCTACATAAATCATTTAATCTACCTGAAACTATTTTGGAATTGAAAGGCCACATATATCCTTGAGAGTACCTTCAAAGAATGAAAACTCACCACCATATTCAATTATAGTTAAGTTTATGTCTAACTTAGAAATAGATTAAGTATTAGAAACAATATGGTCCAGCCCACCATTTAAAATAGGTGAACACATAATCAGATTTGACAATGATTATTCCAGTAAAGTATGAGTAAAAGAACATCCTCTTTACCAATGATCATGGAATTTAAAAGAACAATATTAAATCCACTTTTGTGTTTCCTGTAAAGACCAAATTATTTCTTTCTTTCTGAAGAATCCAGCATATGTAACACACTGAAGGATGTATCCATTTTTGTTAACAACAATAAAATCTTAACAGTACTAAAGAAATGAAGTGGAACAGTATATCCCTGAAGAGAAAGAGTGACATGAATTCTTGGAAAACTCATTGTAAAATTAAAAATTTTAAAAAAGTGACTCTCCTTCTCTGATTGCATGACTTTTATTTTCTGAAACAACAGATTTACCCTTTAAGTAAAAGGTTTGTACTGGACTTTAAGCTTCAAAATATATGTAAATATGTATTTATATTTTAAGCTAAAACATTTTTCATAATGAGGAATATAAATGGTTAGGTTTTACTATATTTGCAGTGAAAGACTCATTTAAATTTAACTAAACTTATGTGTATTTCTAAATGTTAAAGAAATCCTTCCTGTATGAGAATGTCATTAAATTGCAGGCAATATAACTGGTAACTTTAAGACTATATAAGTTAAGAATTTTATTTTATTTGTTCAAATTTGCTTAGTATGTGCATTGCTGGGTTAACCAAATGTCAGATTTAAGTAGTATGCTAATTAGAAGTGTTAAAGTGATGGTGATGTTGTTTTCATTGTTCCCATGTAACACATTCATTTTACAGATAGTTTATGAAGCAAGAAATGCTTAAAGAAAGCTTGGGAACAAATGAATGCTCCATTTGTGTCAGGTTCTTCCCACCTTCAGCTGTTCTTGAAAAAAACATAGATCAACATTTATCACTGATATCTGTGAAAACAGAACCAAAACTTTCATTTTTCAAGTATACATGCGAGAAATCTACTCAAAATAACATTTTTTTCTTTTTGTAGAAGTGATGAATTGTAAAATAAAAGCTATAGTAATGTTTTATATTGGGATGTTGTTCACATATAATTTGCTTAAATTTTTCTGAATGCTAATAGCTTATGTTGTAGTACTATTAACTCTTACAGTACATTTTAATGCTAAAAAGTAAAGTTATATGTTTGTTACTGATTAGAACAGCTTAAAAGAACTGAGAAAAATGAAAAACGTACACAGGAAATCAGCAGCTGTTGTCTACTGTGAGTTGCATTTTCACATGCTGTAATCAAATTCTGATGTCAGGATGTGAAGTTTAGATCAGAGCAGCAGTTCACAATGGGTAAAACACACATTCAAATTAAACAAGCAGGAAATATTTTATATAGTCAAAATTGCTTGTAATGATGCAATTAGTAAGAGTAAAATATTATAAAAATATGCAAATGCACAAAGAATGAAATATTTAATATTTAAGATTAATAAAAAGAAAGTATCAGTAAGTTAAGAAATATACACATACTGTAATCTTTAATAGAGAGCTGATGATTAAATATCTTTGTGTTGTAAGACTTTTGAAATACAAGATATATAGAATATGGTAGAATATTACTTAGAAAATAAGACAGAAAAATATATTTAAATAGACTGATTATAAGAAAGATGTCTATTACACATTCCTGCATAGGCAGAAATGTGAATATACAAGATCTCATATAATTTGCATAGAAAACCATATACAAATATTTGAAAATAATCTGAAATCTGAAATTTGAAGCTTGGTTAAGTGAAATATGAAACTTTTACATGTATGTTATTACATTCACTAAGACTACCTGAAATAACTAATTTCATAAGCCAATGCTGAAATCTGAATGCTATATTGCTGAATCAGTGCATCCATTTTGATAGAAGGTAAAGTAGATTTTTCAATATGATTGAACCCCAGAAGGGAGAATGAGAATTGAATTAAGCACATTGTAACATTTGAATACAACAGAGATTGCTTTTTTAATCCACAGAAATAGTAAGACATTCTCTTCACATTCAGTAATGTAGATATTTTGATGAAGTAGTTTAATAAGTTAAAGGATTTTTAAATATTTTGATATTCGTCATGTTAAGAATGATACGCAGTTTTGAGATACAGACACTTGTACTTTAAAAATGAATTCAGAACTTTTGTTAGATCTATAAAATATGTGTATATCTTTTAGCATGATAAATGTGCATGCACATTGATTTTCTTTTTGTATTATAGTTTAGTATGATAAGATTACCTGTTACCTGTAAGTTTACAAACATCTTTATCTTTTCAGGTCCCCCTCTGTTATGCCTATTTAGAGATTTAGTTATAATATTGTTGAATGAGCTAATAATTTAGGAATATTTAATGGATAATTTAAGTTACTATTACACAAATAGGTATATAGTAATTATTTGCTGAATTATTTAATATTTGTGATTAATAGAAGAGGATTATTAAACTTTTCTGTATTAATGGGGTAGTTTTAAATGGCAAAATATTTAACTAAATTGTCACTTATTTTTACTTATATATAATACTGTATTAATTATTTGTAAGTCAGTAGCTTTTGACTAGTTCTTTGATGAAATTTTAGGTATTGGTAGGTAGACAGATAGTATAGCAGTTTGTTGTTCAATAGGCAAATTAGGGACTTTGGTAGATTGTATTTTATTAGCAATATATACATTTATAGTTGTAGACCTGTCTTTGTTTTTGCTATTTACAAATTTTACTAGGTTAATTTGTAGAAAGAAAAAATTCAAAAGAATGTGGAATGTTAAGATAGTGTTGGAGGAATGCATTACAATCTTATATATAATTAAATGAATATGGTGGATAACTGTGTCATATTATCTTTTAAAAAGAAATCTTTTTAAATGCATAGTATGGATTGTTTTACCCTGGAATTCAATAAACATTTTTTTCCATGCAGGATTAGTGCAGCAGCTCCTGCATGGAATATAGCCACAGAGCGATCCAGTAAACAAGGCTGGGGGTGTGCACGAGTTTGCCAGCACTATTTTGACATGGATACCACTGAATAATGCTAATTACCTCATTTTCTGATGAAAAACATGCAAATGAGATGAATTAGCAATTCACTAAACAGACAGGCATCCGTGCCAGGACAGTATGAGGTGCAGATATGTATTCAGTCATTAATCGAGTACATTTCTGGAAAAATCAAAACAGAGGCATGACAGCTCAAAGTAAAGCATGTATTATAACGATTAGGCATGCCAATGGCCAAACATATGGCTATTGGCATGAAAAAGTTTTGCAAAAATATGAAAATCAAAGTATTTTTTGGCTGATTTAATTCATTTAAGCATAGCACAGTGGTGCGCAAATGGGATTGTGCCAAAAATAAAAAAAATGTGAAAAGACAATTTTAAGTGAAATCTGCATTTTGCCAGTACAGTGTATGGCATGCCTAATCAAAACAATAACAGGTAACAATGGTTGCTAAGGAGGAAAGCTCTGGTGTAGTGGTGTTACTAGGGACTAAGGCAGTGGGGTATGCAAATGAGCAAATTTTACTGAATCTAAAAATGGAAGACCATTCTCTTGCTGCACTAACCATGTAGGAGCTATAAGGCAGTGGTGTAAGCAGGAGAAGCAGCTGACATGAAAAGGGGGTGTGTCATGCTTGGTGTAAGCACATTGGAGCTCTATGGCTCCCATTTGAGCTTAGCTAAGCACAACTAAGCAAGGTGGGTGTGTCTGAGGCTGTACTGACTTAGTCCATGAAATGAAGAGCATGTTCACATCCAGGGGAGAGCCATTTCTGTTTCAAAGTGTTTACTTTAGTTAAAATGGTTTGTGTGGCATGCACCGGGTCTTAAAAAAAAAACTGAAAATAGCAGAACTGTTTACATTTGGGCACTGGCTTTGTAAGGCACACCTCAAGGCTTAAAAGGGGCAGAAATGAGAAGGGGAAAAAAAGGGAAACAGCAGAATAGAAGCAATCAAGTACAAATAATATATCAGGCAGGTGGAATGCATCAGAGCCAGCAAATCATACAGACAGCATCTGCAGCACAACAGTATAAACTGTGCAAACACCTTTTATAGGTTCATAGGTGTGTGCTAGGCAAATGGCCCTGGAGCCTTTACAAACCTAGACCATAGGATTACCCTGACATTGTGCCACCTGACCTTAGTTCCCAGTGCCTCTGTCGAGTAGATCCACTGGAATGATCCCCGGGGTGAATTTTCTATTTCTAAATCACTCATCAAGGTTTCTCTTGAAGAGGCCAGTGAGGTGCTCTGTTTGACATGGATGTGAAGTCTATTCCATAGGAAGGGCAGTCTCTAGGTTATGAACCTGTCCCTCCAGCATGTTCTGTTGATTGTGGTAATGAGGTTGAGGTCACTGGATCATGTGGTGCAGAGGGATTGGGATTTTCCACAAACTGCACCATTGTTGTACACACTGGGGGGAATTTTAACTGACAAAATGTTAGGGGCTGCTGTTGCTTTGATACACCAGTATGTGCTAGAGGTTGAGGGCAGTGAGGAGGATAATGTTGCCAACTGCACCAGACTGAGGAGGAGGAGGAGAGTGTTCAGACCCAGGGTACCCTACCAGGGGCTACATGATCTGGAGATAGTAGAGTGCTACAGGGTGGACAGGGACATACTTCACAACTCATCGAGCTGTGCCGGTCTCACTTCAGACTCAGAGCTAACAGAAGGGAACCCATTCCAGTGGATACCAAGGTATGTGTAGCCTTTAAAATATTAGCTACAGGTACTTTCCAAAGACCTATTGAGGACATCATGGGGATCTCACAGGCATCTGCATCCAGGGTACTCCAGGATGCCATGCTACCACATGCCAGGAGCACATTTACTTCATCAGCACCCATGAGGAGACGACCAACAATATGCGCCTCTTCCACCATAGCAGACTACCTGAAGTACTGGGTGCCATAGACTGCACGCACACCCACATCAAAGCACCACCCGGTGAACAGGGTAGGATCTACTTAAACTTCAAGAGTTTTTACTCCATCAACTGCCAGGTCATGTGCAATGCCCAGGGTATTATCATTAATGTGAGTGCTGACAGCCCTGGAAGCTCTAACGACTTCCACATCTGGCATTCCTCACAGCTGTACCAGGGATTTGCAAGGGGACATCCTGTATGGCCATCTGGTGGGGGGTTCTGGATATGCACTGGAGCCATGGATGATGACTCCCATCAGAAATGCACACACATCCACTCAAGGATGCCATAGTGAGACACACGCACAAACCAGGATCATTATAGAGCAAGTGTTTGGGATACTCAAGTCACAGTGCCACTGCCTTGACATATCTGGTGGAGTCCTGCAGGACTCTCCAGCCACATGTATACACATGTTCATAGTATGTGCCATGCTACACAATATGATCCCACAAAAAAAGCTGTAGCAGGAACAGCATGGGGAAGAGCCACACAGCCCCCCACCATTGCCAAGGTCCCACAGGCGCAGAGGGAGTCAGAGGAGGAACCCCCTGAGCTAGCTCCTGTACGCAGATGGAGGCATGCACAGTATGCCCTTGCCTTGGAAAGAGGCAATGCATAGCATACACACTAACACTGTAGGGACCCAGGGACTGACACCTCTCTCTGACCTCCATGCACAATAAAATGGATGCCACACATCACAGTACCTATACCTTACCATGTAGAGGCAGTGTACTGTGTGCATATGATATAGGAAGCCTTCAAGCATCGTCGTCACAACTGCTGCAGGTACAAGGTTAATCAGTCTTCTTAACAATAAATGAATGGCTTAGTATGTTCTGATAGCATATCTATGGTAATGCTGCATGCATGCAAGACGAATGGGTGGCCTACTGGGATAGCAGCAGACAACTGACAGCTATGTGGGACACTGGGAAATGTTTGCCCAAGACTGGCCCCACCCCCACAGTTTGCAGTAGTACCTAAGGTGACATATCCCACTGCAGTATATGTGAGTGACCAACTAATTGTGGGGTCATATGTCACAGGCATGGATGTCAGTGTGGGGGTCCCATACTCTCCCCTCAGCCTCACCCAGCAAGTCAGCCATAGAAAACCATAAAGAAATGTGTGTCAAAGGCCCACAAATGGCAACAATGATGAAATACCCCCTAACAGACTTGCACATTGATAGCACAGAAGGTAATGCAGTTGCAGTAAGGCTCTGAAGGGTAAGAAGTCTGAAACTCAAATGTATGTCATTACAATCTGACCTGCGGTCTATAGTGATCTGCCTCTAGCCTCCAATACAGGACACAATACTATGCTAAATTGTGCCAAAATGTAAAGCAAATATCAGCACAGTCTGGGCAAATGTGTGCAGCTGACAGGTGCCCCCCCACACCCATATTCTCATAGAAATGCAGTAACATGTAAGTTTGCAGGGAAATAACAGCAAAGCACACATTTCCAGGGCTGTCCCAGTCAATATGATGATGTGTTGCAGGTCCACAATATGCAGGGGTCAATGAGCTATGCATATGTGTTGTTAATACTGTCAGGATGTGGCAATCACTTGCTCCCAGCTGTTTTGTTGTATTTGCCTAGATACAGTGTTGTCTTTGCCAGGGCCATGTTCCAAGAACTGCAGTGCCAAGTAGTCTGCATGTCAGCTACACCTATGTTAGGAGTTGTATACACTGTACAGATGTCAATATCTGTTAATGCAGGAAAGCTGTTAAGGTCATGGACAGGGGGCCACACATATTGATAGTACACAGCTTTGAGTAACCTACACAGTGCCTACCATACCTCTAAACTGTACAGACCTATTGCAGAATGTCCAGATATTTGTATCATAAGTGTGGTCTGTATAACATGAAATAGTGGTTGTCTGGCAATTCATTGGCAAATCACGAAAGACTAAGGTCAGAAAATAATGACAGATTGTAGTGTCAGACTTCATACCCTATACTTAAAAATGGTCCCTATATTTAGGTCTCTGCCTCCCATTCACTTATGGCTTTGTCCAGATGTCTGACTCTCAGATGTTGAGAGGTATGGTGCCTAGTAGGACAGTAGGTACATGAAGGTCACTGTACTGCCAGTGTATAAAAGGCTGCCACCTTTTTGTGTCAGCACTGACAACACATCACTGGCTAACAGCCATACCACTGGAATGACACAGATTGTTACAGAAGGAGCACAAGTATGCCTTGTATCCCTGTTCTGCTTGTCCTAACATTGCATTTGCCTGCCAATTATTTGCAAAAGAAGAAATGGTCATGTCAAAACAGCAATGTCAGACAGTGGGGAAGCAGACATCAAACCCATAAGAGCAAACAAGCAATGACCACACTGGTCACCCAACTGTCTATGCTTGGCAGAACAGGATTAACACCCTGTCCCCATGTGTGGGCCTTTGCCTGACTGTCATATTTGGGCAGATGTCAGTCTATGATGGTATGACAGCTAGGCCCACATGTAGCCTGATAATAACATATAACAACACAAACCGTCTAAGGACTACAGCAAGTGGTGTGGTGCAATGATGGGAAACCTGCTAAACACATACACTCAGAGTTGTGAAGTCCACAACTCTGTGTGTGATGTAACGACATGTACTCCACCCACATTAGAATAACAAATACATAGCAGCCACTGTGGCCAAAGCCTGTTACTGGACTACAGAAGGACATAGAGACACACATAAGGGGAAGGGGAACCACTGGCCAGACAAATGGAGAATTTTCACACCAGATCAGATTGTGCAGTAACATAGGTGCCATGCAGGGTAAGGAGTCAGTAAACATCACCTGCAAATATGCAACATACACCCATGTAAATGGAGGTCTGCAACAAAACAAAACCCAAACAAGGACACCTCAGAGGCAAAATAACATGGGAACTTCACAAACCTACACACCACAAACCATGTAGACTCCAGGGTCTTGCAAACACTAAGGCCTTACTCCAAACCTCAAACACCTACCCTACACAGATGGGCTAATAGCACTATCCCTCTACCCCATTCCATACAGACTCTGCTGAGGAGACCCCTGTCTGGCATACAAAGCAATCCAGACCCTGAATTGATAGGACTGTTGCACATCTGGAACTCAAGGCCCACTCCATCAACCTGTAGGCACAGCATCAAACTAGGCTCTGATATCAGTATGGCTTGTTGGTGTGGCAGATACATGTACCACACACAATACCATCTGTGGAATTCGCTCCCTGTCAACAGCAAGCCATGTGCTTCAATACTCCTAGTGATGTGCTCCCTGTATAACTGCATGGGAAACACAAAATACAGTCCTGTGATTCCACCTGTGTCTCTGCTGGACAGGGGCTCTGTATGCTGACATGTTGTAACATGGGCTACACTCTTGTCTGAGTGGGTTATAAGGGCTTCAGAACCAATACCCTACTAATGCCATAGCAACCTATCAACCTATACACAACTGTCTGTTAGTGGTTCACCACATTACTCTGTACTGCTCTGCCACTGGCATACTTGGAACTCACAGTGATATGTGGAATATACTATACATATAATGGACATTTCTGCACAGTATAATGTACTCTGCACCCACACCCATACCTCTCAACCTGTGACAGCAAGACATTTGGACAAGGTCATCAATAAAAGTGGGACAAAGCCACAATGATAGGTATGTGTTGTAAATAGTGCCCTTGCATACTGAGAAAGTTGGTAGAATAAGGGGTTTTGCATTAACAGGAATTGTCTGGAGTTTATGAAGTCTGAAACACTAATGTCTGCCATTATTTTGTAACATCAGTCTTCAATTTTATGCAACTAACTTGGCATAAAAACACATGTTTATGTAGACTGGATGAAACCTCTAGACAAATACCTGGGCATTCTACCAAAATATGTACAGTTGAGAGGTATGGTCACTCCAGGATATGACTTTTCAGGTAAGAAGAATACCACACAAGCTGGAGATCCCCAGCTCATATATCACCAAGTTGCTGGACTGTTTACACAGTTTCATTAGTCAACCAGCTGTAGCCATACCTCTCAGCTGGCCTTTTTGAGCAGGAATGTATATAGTCAGGCTCATAATATTGGTTTGTGCATCATACATCTTGTATCCCTCTGGTAAAGCACTGTGATGATCTAAGGATATCTATCACTAGGTAATGACACAATACATTGCAGTGTCAGACTTCAGATATGTCATAAAATGTCTGCTAAAGCAAACCCAGTACCTCTAGGAAAGTCTTGTTTACTTTTGAGTGGTCTGGTTCTAGCACACAAAGCTCCTGACTGGAGTAAACATATCTCTGGAATGGAGTCCCACTCTCACTATTGAAGGTCACAGTGGGCATGCTCCTACACTTCCGGGCCATGTTGGAACCCACATCATACTATATAACTGTATTGTGCATATATGTCTTTGCATACAGATGGCTATGTACACCTTAACTGTCCCTATACACACCCATTAGACAGGGTTACCTCAGCTAGCTGTAGGTGGCCCATATGTGATATCTCTTTATCTGTTGCATGTGATACATAGACATATATATGGGCAGCAGATAATATGTCAAGCATACACACACATAGATGGGGGAAGAGAGAGACAGAAAATGATAGAAAGAGAGAGACACAGGGACACACACACACAGAGTGAGTCACATACACAGATACCCTGAATGGCATAGAGTGATGCCCTGCTGTAGACATTGATATACTGGTTGTCACCAGTTGCATGTGTCAGCATGAAGGTGATTTCTATTGTGTAATAGTACTGAAGTGGGGGTTATAATATCACATCACCTGCCTGTGTGTGTGTGTGTGTGTGTGTGTGTGTGTGTGTGTGTGTGTGTGTGTGTCTGTAGGTCTAAGTATTAGGAGGCTGTTCCCACTTGGTACACTTCCCATTGCCCTACTTCTCAAGATGTCATTCACATTATAAGTGCCATTGGACACCTATCAGCTATATAAGCTCTGTAGCACATGTGATAACTGCATAACGCTATAATAGAAATAACTAGATAGGTAAGGGTTATAATCTCAGTCCTGGCAAGTGTGTGTGTGTGTGTGTGTGTGTGTGTGTGTGTGTGTGTGTGTGTGTGTGTGTGTGTGTGTGTGTGTGTGTGTGTGTGTGTGTGTTTGTTTGTAGGTGAAACAGTTTTAGGCCATTCCCACACAGTACACTTCACAGTGCCCCACTTTAGCAGTCCTCCAAATGTCATTCCCCTTAGAAGTACCTTTGCACAGCCCCAGCCATTTAAGCTCCATGACATGTGAAATAGCTATGTAACAGTATAATACAAATAACTAGATAGGCATGAGTTCTATTCCCAGTTTGTATGTTTGTAGGTTGAAGTATTTTGAGGGTTTTCCCACCCAGTACACATCCCAGTGCCCAACTTTAGCTGTACTGCTGATGTCATTCATCTTAGAATTACCTTTGTGCACTTGTTAGCCTTGTAGTTTATGAAGCTCATGCGATAACTATGTAACACTATAGTACAAATAACTAGATAGGCAGGGATTATATTTTCAGGTCTGGCAAATGTGTGTCTGTGTGTGTGTGTGTGTGTGTGTGTGTGTGTGTGTGTGTGTGTGTGTGTGTGTATGCGTGTGTGTGTGTGTGTGTGTGTGTGTGTGTGTGTGTGTGTGTGTCTGTGTGTGTGAAGGCATTTGTAAGTGTGTATGTTTGTAGAGTAATGTATTTTGATGCCCTTCCCACCCAGTACATTTCCCATTGCCATACTTTACAAGGGCTCTTGATGTAATCATCTTAGACATACCTTGTGACAGAGTTAAATCCTATAAGCTCCATGGTGCATGTGGTAACTGAGTAAAACTGTAGAGCACACAACTAGATAGGTAGGGCTTCTAAACTCAATACTGGCAACTGTGATACTGTGTGCATGTGTGAGACTCACATCATCCCTGTGTGTGTGTTTGGATGAGAATCATATCCTCTGAGCAAGTGGGTTATATCATTTTGAGCCAAGTACCACCAAGTGCACATCCCATTGCCCTACTTTACAAGGCCTGCTGATGTCATTCACCTTAGATGTACCTGTAGACACTTGTCAGCCCTCTAATCTCTGTGGCATGTGCAATAACTGCATAGTACTATAGTGAAAATACATAGATAGATAGGTAGGGTTCTAATCTCTTTACCAACAACTATAGTAGTGTGTGTGTGAAGCATATCCCCCATGGCTTTTGTGTGTGTATGTTATACCATTTTAAGGCCTGTCGACCCCCTACCCATGACATTACTTTAAAGAGCCTGTTAACGGCATCTGCCTCACATGCACCATGTAACACTATATTGCCCATACCAGTCATCTGTACAGATGTACATGGGATATCCACCTTTGCAACCTATATGTGGTCTGTGTCCCCTGACAATGAGCATTCCTGTGATATCATTGTCAAATATGTCACAGTTACCACACTGACACACATGCCATCATCAGACATCATCCCTGACTAACACATCATGCTGATACAAAGTCTGTCACTCTATCACTTGTGCAGGTTTGTAAGAGCAGTATATGAGACCAATCACTATATCTGGTGGGTTATCCCAACATCCATGAAGGCATTCACAAGATTACCTGTTATAAGAGGTTGTGTGTTATCTTCCATGCATATAATCTATGTGGAGGATGCAATGTCTAAGCAGCACTATAGTACATACAAGTAGATGCATAGGGTTACTAATATGTCTATTGGCAACTGTATATGTGTTTCTGTATGCACAGCTCATGTGGCTGTCTTCAGTGTGCGTATGTGATGGCTATACCTTTTGTGTGCCTCTTCCACCCTGTGAATGCCCCCATTGCCAACCTAGTGTCAGCCCATACAGATGCCATCCATGGTACAAGCACAGTTACACAGTTTTTAACACAAAGCCACTGTGGGGCAATGGTTGTTTCACTGTGTATTGTACATTAATAGATGGGTACATTATCTACTCTGAGAAGTGTCACCTCCATGTGCATGTGTGTCTCAATGCATGCCCCATGCAGCATTGTGCATGTGTGTGTGTGTGTGTGTGTGTGTGTGTGTGTGTGTGTGTGTGTGTGTGTGTGTGTGTGTGTGTGTGTGTGTGTGTGTGTGTGTGTGTGTGTGTGTGTGTGTGTGTGTGTGTCAGATGGCTCAAACATGTTAAGGACCTCTGAACCAACCACTGGCAATCTTAAAAGCCCCTGCAATTGTCACCCACTTCAATAGTAGTGGCAAACACTGCCACACTAAAGTGCTGCTGTGCTATCTGTGTTATGTATCTAGCACTATCATTCATAAGACTGTGCAGGTAGGGGCTGTGCTCAGCCCTTCATCAGTTGCCCCATGTACAGGACTATAACTCTGTGTGCACTACCAGCATGAGAGGCCAGGCATACATATGAGATAGCAGACACACATGCTGGTGATTGTCAGGTTAGACTAACACAGGCTGCCCTGTGTCAGGAATGCATACCCCAAACCAGTCATACATAGTACCAGGCATGCTCTCATCAACTGCATGATGGTCGAGTGGATGTGACAGAAATGGCAGGGGCAACAGGTGCTGATAGCTGAATCTGTTGCAGTTAAAGTAATGGCTAAGCTTGTGAGGGACCTAGTGCCAGTATTCAAGTAACCTCCTCTGTATGTGTGAGCCTGAGGTCCTACAGAACACCCAGGTGACATGTATAAATTCTAGGTGGCTGTGTCAAGGGTATGTATACAAGATCACACTGTCTATCACAATTGCCTCTCACACACTGTTGCATGTAAACACACCTGGTAAACATGTACATATACAGCTGTACCTTGGCTAGGAAAAGGACACTGTGTTTCCACTCCACATAAATCATCATAGCTACTGTCAACAGGCCCACAGCCTGCAGACACACAGACGCCTGGAACACAAACAGACTACAGTACATGACCTTACAGTCAGTCAGCAGTGTTAACAGCAATAGTGCATCATGGCTAACAAGGTACATAGATCTTAATCTGTGCCCATAACTACTGCCAGCAGACAGCACCTTACACGGCATGACATTGCTACACTGTAGTATAGTCACCCTGTGCATCAGACGCATCGATGCACAGACATGCTTATATGGGTCTGATGCACAGGGTGACTATACTACAGTGTAGTATAGTCACCCTGTGCATCAGACCCTGTGCATCAGACATGCTTATATGGGTCTGATGCACAGGGTGACTATACTACACTGTAGTATAGTCACCCTGTGCATCAGACCCATATAAGCATGTCTGTGCATTGATGGTATGGATAACAGGGTTGTGCCACAAGTATCATCGCATGCACAGAGTGTGGTGTTGGATTGCTAGAGGCCTAAACTGGGCCAGATGGCTGACATCATGTGTGTGTGTGTGTGTGTGTGTGTGTGTGTGTGTGTGTGTGTGTGTGTGTGTGTGTGTGTCTGGAGGGGTGATGTTCAACTGGGCCATGCAGAGGAGCTGTGCATGTCTGGTGGTGACTGGCCTGTGATAGGGACAAGTGAGTGTTTGTCTGCACACCATGAAGTGATGTGGATGCCTGACACAGGGCTATGTTGGACAGCAATTGACCGTACATGGCAGGATGTACTGTTCACTTTCTCCCAGCAGGGATGTGATAACTGGTTCTGCCAGGAGTATCACTGGCACCACCAGGCCCAAGTACAGATGCAGTACTACTCCCTGATGGTGACTGCTCTCTGCTGGATCTGCATCCCTGATGGGACTAGCCAGGACAATGTACCTATGGCCTGCTCATGTGTTGTGTGGAAAGCACTCTCCCTTTGGTAGTGCTGTTGGTACTGCCACTATGAGACTGTGAACCTTACCAATGCCCTACTCTCACCACATGCTCAAGCACAGACATTGCATTGTTGAGTAGTGACAATGTCTCACCCCACTGAAAATCCATAACATCAACAAGATGATGTATGGCATCACAAATTCTGTGGAGATCATCATACATGGCAGGGAGTGCTGCATTCATGACCCTGAGCATCCATCTAATGTTGCAGTCAGTACACATCTGTGCCTCCATGGCAGACCGTAACATGCATCTGGTGACACCTGCTGTGGAGCTTGCGACAGGGGCTTGATGGGTAGCAGTCCTCTGTTGAGCATCCCTGTCCATCTGCCTGTGTGTGACCTCACCTGCTCTTTGCCTATGGCTGGTGTCTACACTCACACTCGCTATACTCAACACACTACCCTGTTCCATGTCACCACCCTTAACCTGTCCATTATCCATGGCTGCTGGGGACGGTGTATGTGTGGGCATACTGAGTGTTTGCATGGACATGGTCGGTGAAAGTGGGATACCAAACAATGGCATGGAATCAGGCACCAACAACCCCACCTGTGCCTCACTATGCCCACCATCAACATGGAAGTCCGCTTAGACATCTTTAGGGCAGACCTTATGGTAGTTCTCCTGCTGCAATTCATTTCTTTCTCTGCTACTATAACACCCACAACAAAAGGTGACAAATCCTACTGTGTGATGGGCCAAGTAGCAGAATGGTAATTGTTGCAAAGACCAAGACTATTGGAGTGAGCTATACAGTCTCACCAAGTGCAAATGCACACACTGTAAGAGCTGACTTACTGCTATACAGACCACACACAATGACAAGGTGTAATGATACTTGATGATAACTGATGAAGGGACAAGACTATATACTATAACTGCAGTACCTACACAGTTCAGATTCAAAGAGATTTAGTTCAGCCAACATTGCAGGACAGTCTGCAATCCGTATAGGAAACCTGTAAAGTACTAGGTGCATAGACTCATAAGATGATACCAGGCTATTGGCCCTGATGCCCTCATAAGCTTGGCCCAAACTTTTGACAATGTCCCTACCAACCCAGCACCTGTTTTCCCTGTCCAGCTGGTACACCCGTGGGATCCCATGGGTGTCCCATCCATTTCCAATGCAGTTGTCCAACTTCTTCTTCAAGAGAGATATAAATGTACTCTGCTAGACATTGTAAGGGAGTGTATTTTACATATTGTGTATTGTGTGGGAAACTACAGTATCCCAACCACAAATACTATACATGTCACAGACTAGGTGGGGGCCTTGTGTGTGTGATGTGTCAGTGGGGTTTGTCTTACAGATATGCAAAAATGCCATCAATGCTGGTATGGAAATGTCCTGATATGACAGACACAGGTCACGTATGATCAGTCTGTATGAGTCTGAGTACAAGGACAGGGATTTCAGCCTACCTGTATTGGATTGGTGTTACAGACCCTGGATTTGCCTCATCAGGAGCCTCTGTGGTCTCTGCAACTGTTGCATTTGCTTGGCAAGGTACATGGCAAAGGAGCCATTATACTTGGTAATGCATCTGATAAGGGTGGCGTACAGGGATGTTGTGGCCTCCTGGTTCCTGGATGACATACCGGTATTTGTGAGGTGGGCCATGTAGACAGCATTCTGTACAATGGTGCCCACATGGTGAGTAACTGTCAGGTTGCTACCAACTCGGTGCACAAGTCGCCTCACACTTGAGTGCATGCTCAGTACATGATTACTGTCATAATTAGTGTGGATGACATCTGCCAGAGCAGGGAGAATGATGTATCTCCTGGCATTCAGTTTGCGGAAATGTTTCTTGTACCAGTCATTAATTGGGTGAAGGCCTCTTGGGGATGCTCACAATAGTAGGGGATTATAAGACAGTGGCCAGCTTGTCAGCATCTGTACACCTGATCAGCCACAGACCAATGCTTTTGTCTTGTACCTCAGATACATATATTTCAAACAGGAGAGGCCTCAGAACGACCCTTGGGGTACACTGCTTTGGAAGACTCTACTACTAGAGGTGGGTTCCACTATTTTGGCCAAGTGGGTACTATCATTGGGCCAGTTAGCTACCTATCTGGTAACATACAGGTTGATGCCTAGCTGTGTAGGTGTATGTATCCTGGTTGCCTGGGGATTATTGTGAGAGAACTGGACTAGGTGAAGGTAGGCATTGTTCACCATCTTCACCTCATCCTTGTGTTTGTTGAGCACTTCAGAGAGACATACCAGGTTTAACAGGCCTGAGCTCCTTCTGACAATAACATGCTGTGTAGGCTCAGGCATTTTGATGTTGCCAATGTCCCTGTTCATAATGTCCTTGATATTGCCTTCCATGCCCTAGCAGAGCAGGCAAGTTAGGCTGATGTGCATATGATTGGCTGGGTTGGTGGACTGCTCTGCCTTTGTATATAGGGATGACAGTGGCTGTCCTCTCTGCAGATAGAATGACACTGGTGCTCAAGCTTTGTTTGATTACAGTGCAGAATGGATCTGAGAGCCCATGCCTGTGTTCATGTAGGATGCAGCCAGGGATGGTATCAGGCCTATGGAGACTTCTCTGTGTTTCCTTTGAGAAGGCTTTACAGACCTGCTTCCTGATGATGAGGGGAGGGGGCCAGGTGCTGTGCATACACATGTGTGCTGATGCGGGGACAGGGGGGTGATGTTTACACTTCACCTGTCTGCAGCCAGTTGCCTATATCTATGCCATATGTGTATGTGGTGTTATTGACCACCACTACAGAGCAGATTTGTGTGTTGCCTCTGGGATTGCAGACACATGTGTGGAAGGCCAAGTGATTGGCCTTGGTGGATGTGTACAATTTGCACTCAAAGATAGCCTTAGGGTAATTCACCTGTGACCTTATTTGTTTGTGCAGACCAAGGTGGCATTGCTTCCAATAAGGCACCCGCCCCTTCTTGGCCCTGTCCAGTAATTATTTCTACCTGTTATGGTATTTGTGTATTGCTGCTGTCCACCATGGATGTTTACCCTAACTTGGGGGAGATGATGTTCTCCTGTCCGGTATTGCTGAGTCCATACAGCTACATAGGTGGCCACATAGTATTCTGGTGAGGGTCTGGACACTACTGCTTGTTCCAACTGATGGGACATTGGCTGTAAAGCTACTTCTGTCTGCTCTGAGGAAATTTATAGTCATCTGTGTAAAGTCAATTTTATTTGACCCTGATGGGGAGGGCAGGAGAGATGGTGACCTGAACAGTGATGGCTATGTGGTCAGATCTTACCAAGGAAGATGACACTGTAGGAGTGCTACAGTGGCTACTCTTGTTGGCTAGGACCAGGTACAGGATATCTCCACCTGTCATAGGAGTGTTGACCAGCTGATCCACTGCATTGCCATTGACAAAGTCGAGGAATTTCTGTGCATTCATGTTCTGGTGGCATAGGTCATGCACACTATGGTTGGGTAGTTGAAGTCACCCAGGAGCAGGGTAGACGATTGAATCCTGACAGATTCCAGCAAGTCCCAGTAGGTGTGGTGGGTGTCTATAGTCATGGTTGGAGGCCTGTAGCTAGCTATGATTTTTGAGTAGATGTTTTGTCAACTGTTAACTGCACTCAGGATGTCTCCCATGCTTCATACTTTGGCCAGGCTGGAGGTGTGTATGTTTATGATAATGTTCAACATTCCACCTCCTGTGGCTTTGCAGCCATCCATTTGGGGTATAAACGTATGATGGGATGAGTAACCTGGCAAGGTTATTGTGCTCTGCACAGCTACAAAGCAGGTGTCAGTAACTTAACAAATGTCAGCATCCTACAGGACAAGGTATGCTTACATTGACATGGGTTTCATGCCAAGACACCTAGCTCCTGTTAGAGCAAGACATCAGCACAAAGGCACACATCACTGGTGGGCAAAGGCCAGAAAATAGTGTCACTTTATGAATCTAGCTAAAGCACACACAGTTGCCAGAAAAGACAGTGTCGCATTCACAGGTCTACTCCACAGGATATGACATCTGACAGTTAAATGTATGCTATTATGTTATGATTTCAGTCTTTAATGGGTTGCCAGTGATGTGCCAGACAATACACAACTGTATGAGGCATTGACTACAAATATGAGGCAGACATGTGGACAGACTGGAAAACTCTGGACAGTTGTCAAGTATGGGCTCAGTATATCACATACAGTTCAGGAAACACTTCTGCACCTGTTGCATACAATGCACATACCCTATATAAGTCTATTTCATTTGCAAGACAAGCATATGTACCATAGTAGCATTAGCAGGTGGCATATGAATATTTAAAACATCCCAGGTAGCTGGCCTAGCAGTTTCACACTCAGTATTGGACAACAGACACTCCAGTAGTAGTCATACATGAGCTGACCTTTGCTTGGATGACTCAGTGGCCAGAGATGTGATCCATGTCAATGCAGACAGGGCAAGCAGGAATGGCCTTAGGTGGCAGACAACAGCATGTGAGTCCAGCAGGTCTTGTTGCAACGTAGTGTTTAATGAACTATTTGACATTATTGCATTCCCCCTTCTGCATTCCATTACAAGCCTATGTGATTGACATACCTTTTATAGTGCTGAAGAGTTTCCTCAGAATAATGCAAATGGTTAGGTTTGGGTAGTCGCAGTGTGTCTTTGTGTAGATGAGTTCAGACCTATGTTTTATAGGCATTAGCTTGCATTTTGTAGGTAATGCTCATGAGCAAGTGATGGCCTGTGCACCAGTTGGTGTGTCCCACTTGCTACTTGCATCCAGAGCAACTGTGTTGCCTTTCCATTAGCCAATGCCATAGCAACACAGTGCTATAATTAACTCATTAACCCCGAGTACTGTCTCATAGCACCTCTGTGCTTACATCTGAGCATGCTATGAGACGCTAGTAATTGCATGCTGTTACCCCAGAGTGCCTTCTGCAACTGCGACTTATTTGCCGGTCATATTTCAGCCCTATCCTATGAAAACTAAGTTGAAAAAGTAACTGAACTTTGTCAGCTAACTTCTCAACTTAATTTTCACAGCAAAGTAAGCATATGCTTACATATAATTTTTTCCAGTAAATCGGCTTAGCATGCATTGTGTTTTCTTCCAGTTACACTGAGCTGATTCTTGTCTGCATTCCATGAAGCAAGCAATGGCAGCTAATCAGTCTGGGGAGTAGTGCTGCAGCCGGTGTTTGAGAGTGAGCCTGAGTAAGGGTTTGAAAAAATTCCAGTACTAACCCAAGTGTGTTGTGACTACTATTCTTTCCTTTTTTTGTAAACAACTTTGTTAGAACCATCCTTAAAGGCAAGAGACCAGCTTTGTGCGATAGTAGTAGCAGTGATAGACAATAATCAGGTCAATTATATATTCATTGCTCATCCAATGAAGATGCAATCCAGATCATCTCTGGGAACTTTTCTCCTATGTGGAGTTGCAGGATGCATGTATTTCCATGAAGGATTCATTTTTTTTATCTGCATTTCAGGCTATCATGGAGCCAGTGTTCCCCAGCAAGAGATTCTTTTCTCTGATTTTGGTAAGCATATCACCCTTTCTGCTTCATGCAGTGAAATGTTTCTACTTTTGTGCCTGATTTAATGTAATGGCTTGCAATTTTCTATAATGACTTCCAATGGCAGTAACTTCAGGTTCCTCCATGTATAGCCAGGTGTAGCGATAGTCCTTGTTCTGATGCTAGCAACAATACGTCTCTCATGGCACAGCAGCATGGTGTTTTATTTGGTGTTTTATTTGTCTTTACTGCTGAATGTTCAGCAGCAGCCTTAACATGCTAAGTAATGGGAGTTTTGCCTCACAGTAGATGTCAAAGTCAAAAGTAATTGGAGAGATGTTCCACAGTAGTGATCGTTTTTAAATATTGCTATTACACATTTAGACAGTTGCTCAATTTTTGCATGATTTGTGTATGCCTGCATTTCCAGACGTGTTTACTCAAATGTATGACCTTGTTTATTGACTTCAGTCCCTATTAATTTTCCAGTGAACTACCGGTTTTATCAGGACAGACCTAAACAATGGGGTGAAAATCTCTATGATATGCAGAAGTATGTTCAGTTGAGCACTTTGTCGGCAGGGTTTTAGTGTCCGTTAGTCCGGAGCTTCAGGACAGAACATTAAGCTGCCAGAGAGCTCGGACTGAAAAGAAGTGTAATGATTGCTATTATTTTACACTGGCTAAGCAGCAAGTTTGCTGTTTACCCAGTGCAAAAAAAAAGTCAATCAATCAGGTTGTGTATGTGTTTGAACATTTTGTGCTGGTATAGGTGGTAGTAAGCTTTTCTTCCAACTGTTTAGTTCCATAGACTGCCAGTACAAAATAATGAGAAAATTTTACTTTTCGGCTTATGTCACTTGGTCTTCTCACATTTTCAAAAACTAGAGATATTTAACAGTAAAAGGGCTGTGCGCAGTTTTAAATCTCCTGGGGTGCACTCTGTGAAGAAGACAAAATATATTTTTTCTTGGAGCTTGGTGAGATGTACTTACTTTATAATGTCAGATACAATGTTCAGGGAGTTCCCCTAAAACCAATGCTGTACAACTTTGCCAAAGTTCTGATTTGGTTTAATTGCATGTGGTCTTTTAATTGGGGGCATCCTCTGCAAAAGTGTCAGTCGATGAATATCAGCAGTTTGAGATCTTCAACTCCACGTTGCAAGATGACAGATAATAATTAACTTATTGGCACTTCTGAGTTTATAAAAGCACCTGGCTTGCTTGTTTCAAAATGGAGAATATAAGATTTCTTTTGAAGAAGCAGTCATAACCAGCTGGTTGTTACTGTTGAGATTTTGGACAACAGAAATAGTGTAGCAGTCATACCAGTTTGTCGTGATTATTGGGTTATTGAATAACAGAAATAGTGCAGCTACATGCACCAATCTTATAGAATGTTCTTAGTTTCAGTGTAATGGTCAGCTGTGCTAATGAGATTTGGGTCTTATGCTGTCATGTGGTTTAAACTTAACAGTTGTACAAAAAGCTGTGGATGTTTAGCAAAAGGTCTGTTCCACCTGTATGTTATCTAGCAATATATTGTTTGCCACCATAGGTGCAAAATGAAAATGTTAAGAAATTTCTACTAATCAAAACAAACAAGCAGACCATTTCTGTCTAAAATGGTTTTATTTTTGGTACTTCTGTGCAGACCAAACATGAACTGTGATTTGCAGTCAGAAGTTGTATTATTGAATAAACTGGTTCTAAATGTGACAAAAAACTGTCTTTTGCTACATACATTGTGACAGTACTAACTTGTTGCAAATCACAGTTTACCCTTTCTGTAAATCGGTTCCCTATGAGATTTCCCATTACTAGGAGTGTAGAAAGTGAGAGACATTATGTCATTTCTAAGTTACTGCATTTCTCGCTTTTCATTTAGAGCTATGTGTCCCATGTCAAGGCAGTCATGGTCAAAAGCAGGTTGTGTTGCTGCTGCAATGGAGGCTGTGTGATATGAATTGTGCTACTAGTTTTTGTACAGTTGTACAATCCATTGCTGATCTGAAATCGCCAACCATAATTGGAATAAATTGGAAGCAATGCTAGCAGGTTTGGCAGAGGATGAAGTCTTGAATGAACTTGAAATTAGGATACCAGCCAAGTTCATTCATGGGGCATTGCTCTGTTCTTGTTGCAATGAAAATGCAGGTCACTATCACATTAACAATAAGTGCAGTTACAATATAGCACTGAGTCATTATTACTTTTCCAGTAAAACTCTCAGCAGCTGTCACTGTTAGTCACATAAGTAGAAGTAATTATCACATTAATGAGTGCACAAGCCAAGTCTGAGGTTCTGTCTTTGTGGAGTCAATTTGAGGCACCCCACTCCCACCAGTTTCTTCTTGTTAATTAAAATTTGTTTGACACACAGTACCCTTTTTGGTTATATGCTTCATATTTTTAAGAACTACTGCAATTGAACATATCATGTAGTAATTTCCTGTATCACATAGTATTAGCCCTTACAACATGGTAAAATAACTGTGCCCGTGGGCTGTACAGATGTACAGATATCACAGTTTGTTTAGGACTTAGGTTATGAAAGTTATTACAGTTTTCATATTTTGCCAAATAACTTTGCTAGGGAATTTGTCAACGTGTTAAGTAATACTTCATTTTAAATACAGTATCAGTATATACAGCATGGTAAATAAAAACTGTCTGCTGTAGACATGTACAAATATCGCAGTTTTTTTAATGCTAAGGTTATGAAAATGATGTTATTTTTTCATATTTTAGTGAATGAGAATGACTTTGCTAAAGAAAGATGTCAACTTGCTAAGTAATATCTAATTTTAAAGACAGTATCAGTACGTACAACATGGTAAAAGAACCGTGTCTGTATGCTGTACACATGTACAGATATCACAGTTTGTTTAGGACTTGGTTTCTGGAAATTATGATTTTTTTTCATATTTTGGTAAATTAATTTGCTAGGGAGCATGTAATTGTGGTAAGTGATACCTCATTTTTGAAGACAGTGTTAGTCCTTAAATCATGATAAAAGAACTGTGTCTGTATGTTGTGCACATGTACAGATATCAGAGTTTTTGAAGGAATACGGTTATGAAAATTATGATTTTTTTTATATTATGGTAAATAACTTTGCAAGGGAGCATGTCAATGTGCTAAGTAATACCTTAATTTGAAGACTGTATTACTCCTTACAACATGGTAAAAAACTGTGTCTGTATGCTATACACATGTACAGATATAACAGTTTGTTTAGTCTTGTAGGATTATGAAAATTATATATTTGCAATATTTCTCATTATTATGCCCATATCTTCACAAGGGAGCATGATGACAACACAAATGATGCATCATTTTAAAGCTGCCATTGAGCCACACAACTTGTCCACTGATATGTAGTCTCTGTCTGTTACATGTGATGAGATGTTATGCTTTGTTTATTTATCAATTATGAGAAATATAATATTAATCATATTTCTGTGAATATCTCTGTAAAGGAGCATCACACAACAATTGTTAAGGTATCATTTTAAAGCTGACATTCATACAAAGAAATTAATTAGAAACTGTATGGGTGTACATGGTGCATTCACCAAGATATTGTGATTTGTTTTACTAAAAAGGTAAAAATTATGTACAATATCAGCATTCATTGGTGCATATTTAATAATGACTTAGATACGCGCTACCAACATTTACACTGTTGGAAAGGTTGATGTTTGCTGAACAATGTTCGCATTTACATTTTTAGTCTAGCTCTCGTGGTTAAAGAGTTATGAACATTTGTTTTGTATATGGCATTACAAATGGATTATCTGAAAATGAGCTTAGGATGCACTTTTGTTCCTATGGTGGAAGTAAGCAGGCAGCATTTTCTGAGCTGCTCCTGAGTGAATGAGTTAAGTCATTTATGTGGGCCTTGCACCTTTTCCTTCCCTGTGTGGAGGAGACTATGGAGGTGCGGGGCCTACAGCTTCATAGACAGTAGGTGGAAATACCAGTCAGGATAAGACATGTGGAGACAGTCCAACAACATGTGAGACAAAGCTCCAGAATTGGGTACAGGCTTTGTCTGGACATGAATTGTTTGCATGAGTTGACATATGACAGTGATATGTCTTTCACACTTCTCAACTGTCCAGATGTCCACAGACTGCCCAGAGGTTTGCCTGTGTTTGGTCTGTTCCTCAGACAATGTCTGTTGCTGTGAAATCAGTAGGATAATGTGAGGATTGTAGTCAATAAATGTTGACATCCATTAGTGTTTCAGATATCATATCCTTCAGGGATGTTATGTTACAACAAACCCTGTAACACCAGCAACTGTTTCAGTTTGTAACACCATTATGTGAGATATGACCCTCTTTTTGGCCCCCTCTTCCCCAAGTAGGTCATGCTTTGTTCAGATGTCTTGCAGTAAAAGGTTCAGAGGTATGGTTCATAGGTTCATATTTAGGTACTAGGCTATCGGCCCAAGGGCCTATGCAAGCCTAGCCAACAAGGTTCCCTGGCTTACGCCACCCAAGAAAGTTATTTTCCTGTGCCACTGATGAGCAGAGACACAGAAGTGATCCAGTATTCAGTGACTGCACTCCTGGTATTGTCCCAGTGACTTAGCAGACTCCTATATGTCGTATGTGGCAGTGGCCATAAATATGGTCCCACACCCTGAACATTCTGAGGAAATCTGTACAGCTGAGAGTTGTGTATGTCTGGCCATTGTTAACAGACTGCCAAGAATGTGTAGCAGTGTTGTGTGCAAATGTTTGTTAGGCTGAGTGGGGAGAGTAGCAGATGTGAGTTTCATAGATCCTTTTCTATTTGACTGTGCATGCTGCTACAGTTGCTGGTGGTCTATCAGGTGTATACGTTTGTAGGGGCAGACTGAGAAATGTCCTGTAACACCTCAGGATTCCCAGTAGACTGTGAGTTGGGCAGTATATGTCAGAGTAGTGTGTAACTGGCAATCAGGATATGTTTGTTCAAACAGTTGTTCTACTTTAGAGTTTATTTGGGGTACTGGATGTTGCTGTGACTGTAGTGCAAATGGTTGTGGGTGGACATTTTCTCACCAATAACTGCTTTTTCCTACAGTTCCATCCCTGTAGTGCATGATATATTTGGAAATACATAGGTAATTCCCCAGAGCTGATTTGGGGTAGTGCTGTGTTGGTCTTACTGTGGTTTATAAGATGCTGGGTTAAATGGTTGGCAGCTCTCACTGTTTTTTCTCTTCTGTTACATGACTGCAGCCATACCTCCCCACTGTCCAGATGTCTAGACACTGTCCAGATGCATGTCTCATATGTTTGGTCTGTTCTTCATAAGAGTTGTCAGTTTCTGACAAATCACTGGGATGATGTACAACTTACCTGCCTTATTCCCTTGAGCCACAGAGGTTGATGTGTGCACTGACATCAGTAAATAATGACATTCATTTGTGTTTCAGACTTGGAATATATCAGGAATTATATGTTAAATCAAACCATGCTACTCTAGCAAACTTCTACGTGTATAACAACCATATTTCAAACATGTCACTATTGTTTGCCCTTTATCCCCCTGCTTTGTCAGACTTTTTGCAGATGTCTTACAGTAAGAGGTTGGTTATCTATATGTATATATATATATATATATATATATATATATATATATATATTTATATATATATATATATATATATGTATATATATATATATATATATATATATATATATATGTACATACATATGGGATCCGTACAGATGCTCGACTGCATCTTTCACCGAATCCCAGTTTGGTGAGCATACTCGCGCAAAAGTGCTGCTCACCGAAGCAGCACTTTCATGTAAGTATGCTTGTTTTTCCAGTAGTACTACGGTGCAGTAAGGGAAAATTCCCTTTTCCCCACTATAGTGTGACCTCGGAGTGAGAATATTAAAGTAGGGGGTGTGGGAGGTGCAGCATCCCACATCAGGGGGTGCAGGGGGGCTTGCCCCCTGCATTCAAGAAGATTTTCTTTTTTTTTTTTAACATACTTTAACGAAAGCACTTTTTTGATGAAATCGCTTTCATTAAAGTGTGTTTGGTGGTAATGGATTTGGGCTTTTGAACTTTCGTTCAAAATTACTAGATATATATATATATATATATATATATATATATATATATATATATATATATATATATATATTCATACATATAGCTCTCCAAAAACGAACCTCCAGCACAAAAACAGCATAAAGCCAGGCAGTAAAGCAAATAATATTCTTTATTTAGACTGCAGTCTGCACCACAGACCAGTTTCATCACAATAGCGTCATTAGTGGCTGGTATATATATATATATATATATATATATATATATATATATATATATATACATGAGTACTACTGATATATATTTTCCCTTATGTTAAATGATTGTAGTGCTTGATATGTTTGTAAAAACATTAGAAGTTGCTACAGCTCAGATGGAGTCGAGGTATGTTGCTGTGATTGTAATGCATGGCATCCTAAGTTCAAAATTTGGCAGGGCTAATTATTTTTTTGCTGGCCAGAACAAGGGCAGATAGAGACAGAGTGATTAAGGCACTTTTAAGCAGGTCTAAGTGGGTTTGCATGGCTTTGCATGGAGTTGAGTGATGCTAAGAGCCAGTTAAGCCCTCTTAGCTTCACTTAAAACCACTTGCTCCTGCATACACCCACGCTAATTTTTATTAAAGAAAAAAAGGGTGATAGGAAAATAGTGAAATGGGGCAAGCAGGGGGTAAAAGATTAGGAAAACCAACTAGGGATGTGCAGGACGGGTGTAGGAAAGGACCATAACTCTACATATCTTCTGCAGCAACATCTGTGAATAATTTGTAGAATTTGGAATTTACAGCCTCACACCGCACAGGGATGGGTGTTGGCGACAGACATTTGTCGACTAATGTGTTGGTAGATTGACTAATTTCACTGTACATGGGTATGAAATGTAGAGCTATATATGAGCCAATGACATTTTTGTGGGACAAATGCCCTTTTTTTTATTTTACGTGAGAGTGTTGGGGAAGGGCTGTAGGTATGTTTGGGGAGGTAGGTTGGGTAGAATATGTAGCATTTCCAGACAGACAAGACACACAAGACAGCAGACAGGGGTGGTATATGACACATGAGGGTGTTAAACACCTTGGACGGGGAAGGTGGTTGTGAATCAGAGGCCCATGAGCCCCCAAATGGATACAGTGTGACTGAGGTCCCAACCCATAGGCAATCACCACTGCACCTTCACGGCCCCGAAGGTTGCTGTGTTGGGGGCTGGACAAGAGGTGCAGCCAGCCCCTCAAGGTGTGCCAGGTGGCCCTGACATTCTGTGGGTGATGGGCTCCTCTCTGCACCTGCCCCCTGAGGTGGTTCCACCCAAAGGTGGTGCAGGACCAGCAGAGGAGGATGTTCTTGGTTGGGTCCCAGATATGCTGGGGCTTGGTGCCATAGCCAGATGGGGTGGGACAGGCAGATCTGCCAGGATTGGCCTTCCCAAATGTGCTATGGTGTTGAAGTTTTCCAATATATATTGGTTACTCATGAACAAAACATTTCAGTATTAGTTTTAACAGCATACATGGGTTTTCCAATTAATCCAAAACAACAGATTTGAAACAGTTGCATATCAAACAGAACACATGCATAAATGGAACAACAGCATTGTAACAACATGCCAGTAACAATGACGGCAACAGGCCACAAACAATGGTATTTGAACAAGGTATGTTAACATGCAAACAATTAATTATATGACCAATAATGGAACACATGTCCTAATATTAGGTTTTGAGAAAAACATACCAATATTATTTGAATAATAATTAGTGATGCAGAGGAGGGGTGGGGGAGAGAAGAAAAGTCCATTAACAAACGCATAGGCTTCTATTTTTCACAAGAGTTCTGCTTAATACTCTAGATGTCTGCCCTCCTTTTACATCTACCTATGGCCCATAGCTTGTGTAGTACATACATGCATGTTAAATTGTCATCCTGTAATGGTATAGGACAGACTGTGACAACTATGGGTACATTACTAGAGGGGGGTTGTACATATCAGGGTAACATATCTGACAAATAAAGGGTACACTGCACTGCTGTTGTGTGTGCCTGCTACTGGCATACTTCCCTGGATTCCTATCTGTGTACAAGGTTATTGGCAGCAGTGGCCACTAGCTTTGACAGTGTGACATTTGAGAGACATGTATCGGGGAAAGGGCATGATGTATGTACCTATCCTGCTGTCATTTGCAGGCATATGCAGACAGTGGAACAGTTATACACAGTGTATTAGTATTCCATTCATACAGCTACTATACACATTTCTTTACCTGTGGGGAAAATATCTGTTAACACTTTCTGACTGTTTCTACAAACATTCAGGGTCTCTATTGTGTATATATGCACACATGTCAGTACCACTCCCTGGATGCAAACCATGTCTGGTTGTGCTAAAATGAACACCAATGCTATTTTCCATCACACTGAGCTACTGGGGAACTGCTATTGCTTGTTTGACTGATTTCTGACTAATATTCTCTGGGTTGGACAGTCTGACCTTGTAATCCTGAAATGCATGCATGGCAGATGGTGATTGTACTGTATATTACTCCTTTGAAATAATACAAACTGGAAAGCAAAGGTTAACACAAGACTGCAATGCATACTAGCTGTTTCCCAGAACATCCTCAGTTATTTCATGCTGTCAATGTCATATTTGCTGTAAAGAACCTGTACACATTCTATTTCTACAACATACCAGAGTAAATACAACAGTTTCTTGTAAATTTTTATTACAGTGAAATTACACTTTTATTAATGGACATCCTGTGGATAAGTGTTAGTGTGACAAACAAGTTTTATTCATTGGACACAGTACACAGTATACCTACTGGCAGTAAACAATGTACTCCTTCTACTTTATGGCACTATATACTGCAAGATAGATCTGTACTCACCAGCCTGTTGGAACATCCTTGTCGGTCTGTCAGCATGGGCCTCAATGTTCATAGCCCTCCCTTCTGCAGCTGTAGGGTTGAGAAACAAACACTATGCATACCTATCTATCACATACTCAGGCTAGAATTTGGTACAGCTATATCTGGGATACTTAAAAACTGGTGGAGCATACTGGTCCCGAGCATCTTGGATCCATTGGGCCAAGAGCTCCCGCTTTAGTTCAGCATAATGATGTCATGCTTGCTCAACAGTTCAGGGGATTCCATTGGCACTGGTGAGGTCACATGGCAGATGGTCCCACGCCTCCGCTTTGCACTGAGAGCCCTGGTACTGGCCCTGCAGCAGTCTGTCATCATGGTGTTCTATGAGGAGTTCAGCCATGACCCTGGACTTCAGGATACCCCAGAACTGTGCCTGAAAGTGTGCTCCATCTCCAACACCAGACATGTTCCTGCAGATATCAAACTACAAGACATTATGGCTGTATTCCTGCCTGCATGGTTTAAATAAGGCCACATTCCCACCCTTTGCTGTCATTGGACCATTTTTGACAATGCTGAGCTCAGCTAAGCAGTGAGCAAACCCACTAAGCTGGGTTGAACAGTGCTTAAAGGGTAATTGGTCAACATTGCTTAACAGTGAGCAAATTTGTTTAGCTGAGCTGACTGCTGCTTAGCATTGCTCACTTTTCATTTAAAAAATATCAGGATAATGACTTAATTAATCATTACTGACATATTAGTCAGTGTATATTATTTACTTTACATGACATCCCTCTATGTACTTTCATTACATTAACATGGGGTGTCTATATTGTATGGGACACTTGTGTATACTTGGGTGATTGCACATGTTATATGCACTCACACTTACATTTTAGATCAGCTACACCACCCTGGCTAACAAACATCAATTACTACATAATTTAAAATTAAGATAATTTTAACACTGCTTTCCCATGTAAATATAAAGTGTCTGTTTTGGTACTCAAACCATGAATGGCTACCT
The DNA here is from genome assembly GCF_019279795.1 of Protopterus annectens. Classification (NCBI taxonomy): domain Eukaryota; kingdom Metazoa; phylum Chordata; order Ceratodontiformes; family Protopteridae; genus Protopterus; species Protopterus annectens. Next base: position 1,137,890,038 of record NC_056726.1, on the reverse strand, counting down.
ATAAAGCCAGAACTCTAACCACTATGCTGTCTCAGCATAAAGATTTTAGCTATATATTGTTATTTATCTCCTATTTGATGTTTAAGCAATGCTGAACAGAAGGCCAGAAAATGCACACCTGCTCAGCTACACTTAAACATACCTTAGGATGGTAAAAATAAAAATATAATAAACCCACTTTATTTACATGCATGTGTACTCCTTGTCAGTCACAGTAAGGGAAATTGTAAAGGGACACATAGGGAAAGATTTTAATTATTGCTCATACAAACTTAAGAAGTGTGACTGGTTTTCTAGCAAATCATTGGCAAATCACTTGAGGTTTAAGTCAGAACATATTGACAGACATTTAGGTTTCAGACGTCATACCCTTCAGGAAATCCCTGCTAATGCAAACCTTTCATTCTATCAACTTTCCGGGTTTGTAAGTGCAATATTTAAAAAGTGTCCCTATTTTTATGCCTTTGTCCCCCCATTATTTATGGCTTTGTACAGCTTTCTTGCTCTAGGAGTTTGAGAGGTATGTGAGGCAGACATCTGACCATGCTGTGGAAACCTGTACAGTTGAGGGGTATAGCTGTATGGCACTATTACAATGGTAGACATTTGGGTTTCAGTCTTCATAGCCTTCAAGAAATCCATGCTAATGCAAATCTTTTATTCTATCAACTTTTCGGGTTTTTAAGTGCAATATTTCAAAAGTGTCCCTATTTTTGTACCTTTGACCCCCATTATTTATGGCTTTGTACAGCTTTCTTGCTCTAGGAGATTGAGAGGTATGTGAGGCAGGCATCTACGCATTCTGCGGAAACCTGTACAGTTGAGGGCTATGGCAGTACGGCACTTTTACAATGCAAGGGGTGTGTGACAGAGCCTGTCATACACACCCTGCATTGATTTCTTGCTCCCCTACCCATTTCAATGTCCGGGGACACATAACTACTCATTTTATTTGATTTCATTGTCTGCGGAAACTGAAATGCTTTTAAAAAGTGCCGTACGGCACTTTATGAATGCAGGGGACATATTAGATCTGCATGCACTACCTAAACATCCCCCCGCACTCAGTAGTGTTCGTGTCCATTTACCCTTAGCAGCAGTGCACCTTCATGAATATGCAAGGCGAGCTGCTGTTAAAGCTAAGGGTAAATGGACACGGTTCACTCTGTGCAGGAATAGAACTATTCCTGCATGGAGTTTATTGAATCCAAGGGTTAATCTATTCTTGGAGATTCAATAAACTCTGTGTAGGCTTTCTGGTAAGCCTCCACAGAGTGTACATGTTTGTGTGATGAGCAGCAGTGCTAATTTAGGGTTACCACTTGTCCCACTTTGCGAGGGACAGTCCCTCTTTGGGCAGTTGTGTCCTGAAAAAAAGTTGTAAAAATGACAAATGTCCTGAGGTTTTAGGACACATTTATTTCCTATATTTTATGTAATAGTTGCATAAAACAGTTATTCTGTATCAGAAACACCTAAATGTTATAAGAAACAGAATAAGCAACTAAAATGCTACAAGAATAAGCTTTTATTTAGGCAAAAAAGTAAAGTTCTGTCCTTTGTACTGGCTGTGGGTATATTTTGCCCTGCAAAATTTGACTTTTGTACCAAAAATGTCCCACTTTGGGCATTTGAAAAGGTGGCAACCCTATGCTAATTACATATTCATGCCGCTCATCACACTTACAAGAATACAAGCATGGTTTCTTGGCTAGAAAGAGTACTGGCAGCCATGAACTGATGTAAAGGAGTACAAACAGCTGCAGACATGTAAACCCATTTATATATGGGCAAACTGCTTCTGCTGGATTGCAAGGACAGCCACAATGCCTACTAGGGTTTAATGTAAGACAATGAATACAGTTGTAACATTGTATAGGACAGTGTAGTAGTCAGTGCAGAGTACTGTGCAAACCTGTTAGGCACATACCACATAACCTCTTAGAGCAAGAAATCTGGACAAAGTCATAAACAAAAGATGGACAAAAGTCCAAAAATAGGAACATTTTCTTAAATATTTGTTATTACAGCATTATAAAAAGTTAATAGAATAACAGGTTTTGAATTAGCATGAATTATATGAAGGGTATGAAGTTTAAAACTCAAATGTCTGTCATTATTTTCTAACTTCGATCTTTAAAAATTCAGCACTAATTGGTCAGAAAACCACAATTTTATGAAAAATGTACCAAAAATATGAGGAAAAAATATGGACATTCTGCAAAAATCTGTACAGCTGACAGTTATGGTAATATTTATCATTGACCAGCAAGGCTAGATAGACTGCATTATAAATATTTATTCAGGGAACGTGTGCCACACATGACTTGCATGAATGAACACAGGGAAGAGGACAGTTGCAGCACTGTAATGTACAGCAGATGAGGGCATTTCAATGTGCATACACCACAAAGACATGACAGTTGTAGCTTCTACGTGATACAGTACGTAATGCTGTGCACTGCTCCTGTGTGGATATAGTAATATCATCAAACAGTTATTATATACTGTGTGACTTTTGCGCGCTTTTGCGCGGTCGGGCCCCTAGCGCAGCAGCGGTTATACAGATGTAAACTATTCTATACAGGTTTTAACTTTTTTTGGCTCCGCCAAGTCTGCTCTTCACTTTTTCCCTTAGAAACTCTATTCAGTCTATCTAGCTGTATATATCAGCACTTGTTTTTCGGAACTTCTATCCTTAGCAAGCACTCATAAAAAAACCAAGCACTCTTACCCTAAAGTAAGCACTACAGGTATCCACTACCCCTGTGAATATCCACTTCCCTTAAAGGCACAACACTCCTTAAAATATTCTAGTATGTCGAGTGGTAGACCACTAGCATCCTCTCTTGTTCAGCTGGTTAATCTGGGAATCTTAAGACAATGTTACAATTGTCTCATGTACACAGACAACCCTCTCCTCCTTCCTACTAACACATATACTTGTGAGAGATGCAACTATATAGCCAGACTGGAGGCTGAACTCTCTCAACTCAGGACTGGCAAGACCAGTCAGGAAGAGATGGTACCCACACCCAAAGCAAAACCAGTCACACATATAACCACCACCAATGCAAACCAAACACATAAAACACAAAGACATACTCGGAGGCTCTTGTAAAAACTTACCAAAACAACAGAGGCCTCCAAAGCAGACACCCAGAAATACACCCCACAAAACACAACACCTACAACACATACCTCAAGCAACAGGTGTGTCACACATTCACAGCCCCTAAGGCAAAATACTATGCCAGAGACATTAGTAATAGGTGACTCTATAGTCAGACACACCGATGTTCCACTTACCAGGCTGAATAAGGAGAGGGTAACGGTGAGCTGCCTATCGCGGGCTAGGATCCGCCACATTACACACGCACTCAGGTCACTCCAAAGCAAGTACAAATATGATTCACTCATTGTCCATGCGGGTGAATGACCTGAGACGTACCTCCCTGGACTACATGAAAAGAGACATTGAGGAGCTCTCCGATTATGTAGCCCAGACTGGTATGACCCTGACCCTGAGCAGCATCCTGCCTTCGCCAAGAATGATGCCTCAGTACAAAGACAAAATGATCAGTTTTAACAATTGGCTTAATCACTGGTGTCATTCTAGGGGATCCAATGTCTGTCAGCCTGGGATGATATGCTGGACAAGCCACGTTGTCGCAAGGGATGGCTTGCACCTGTCACCACTGGGCTTCGGATACTGGCCAAGGCTCTTGCCACCCCATAGTGCCTTTTTAGGCAATGCTCAAAGGACAAATCAACCGCCATAAAAACAAAATGGAAAAAATTAAGGGTAATGCTGCTCAACGCCAGAAGTCTAAATCTCAAGATGCAGGCACTCAAGCACTTCTCAGTATGGAGAACATCGATGTCTGTGCAGTAACTGAAACCTGGTTCAAGGCTCCTGAGAGTACTCCAGCACTACCAGACTATACCTCATATCATGCATTTCGGCCTCAAGTTCCAGGCCGAACCACAAAGGAGGGGAGTGTCCATTTTCATAAAGACACCTACACCTCTCGATTGGTGGCTGCTCATGAAGCATCAGAAACCATACAAGTTTTACTCACCATAGGTAAAACTGCCATACAACTGGTCGCATGTTATAGAACACCCTCCCAATCCCAGGAATCCCATCAAGCATTCCTGAAAACACTGGAGGATATGAATGTCACACCAAACACCATCATATTGGGTGACTTCAATTACCCCAACATAGACTGGGCCCACTATTCTAGCCCTAACACCCTGGCCCAAAGATTCCTGGAATTCATAAACTCAAATGCTATGGAACAACTGGTCACCTCTCCTACGAGGAGAGATAATATACTTGACCTGATCATCACAAACATGGGGTCCAAATGCTCCGCACCGGATATAAACCCCTCACTAGTAAGATCTGATCATAAACTGATCACGTTGGATGTACATATCCCACCCCCACCCCCAGAACAAAAGACTACAGTGAAAAACTTCTCAAAAGCTGACTTTGAGCTCCTTAAGTCGGAAATGATATCCTTTAAGCCTACTGGGTCAATGGAAACCACATCCCAAAATGCTGAATCCTTCACAAAAGCCTTCTATGGACATCTCCAGGAATGCATGGATCAGGCAATCCCAACTAAAACCAAGACCCTCTCCACCAAGGGAAAACGCCCGGTTTGGTGGTCCCCGGCTATAAACAAACTGTACAACAAAAGAAGGAAGCTGCTGCAGGACAGAGCCAAACCCCACAAGGGAAAGGCTTCCCTGATCAGCACAAGTAAAAAACTACGCTCTCTCATAAAAACATCTAAAGCAAACTTTGAGAAAAAGATTGCCAAGGATACCAAAGACAATCATAAAGCCTTCTTCAATTATGTCAGAACCTTGGGAGGAAATTCTCAGATATGCTCTGAGCTGGTACACAATAACAAAAAATTCACTGACCCTACTGACATTGCCAACATTCTGGCAGATAGGTTCAGTGCAAATTTCTCCCTCCCTCACCTCCTAAAGATGAAGTAACTATCCCTGCTGAATGTAACCTACCTGTCATCACAGACACACAGGTGAAATCAGCACTCAACAAGGCAAAAAACACAGCATCTATGGGACCCGATGGTATCCGCGGTTGCGTGTTACGTGAACTCCAAGATGAACTAAACCCGCCCCTAAGAACTCTATTCAATCTTAGCCTCACTACAGGATATGTACCTGAACACTGGCGCACAGCAACAGTGGTCCCACTCCATAAAGGGGGAAATTCAACTGACCCAGGTAACTACCGCCCCATAAGTTTAACCAGCCTGATCTGTAAGGCTATGGAAAGGATCATCATGGAACTCATAAATGGCGACATTGGTGATCTGCAGACCCTTGATCCCACACAGTTCGGTTTTGTAAAAGGCAGATACTGCCTCTTAAACCTGGTTGACTTCTTTGAGACAGTCACTACTGCCATCGATGAGGGCAAGGCTGTCCACACTGCCTATTTGGACTTGGCTAAGGCCTTTGACACAATACCACACTCTGGCATCATCGACAAGCTCAGCAGCCTAAATGTAAATCCATATGTCACAAGATGGGTAGCAAATTGGCTAAAAAACAGAACCCATAAGGTTAAAATTGCTGGAGCCATGTCAGACTCAAAACCCGTCACAAGTGGTGTCCCACAGGGCTCAGTCTTGGGTCCACTCCTATTCGGCATTTATTTTTCAGATGTGAAAGCAAACATGGAAGGATTATGGCTGACAAAGTTTGCAGATGACTGCAAACTGGGCGCCATAGTGGATTCACCTGCTGACACACACATCCTACAGAAAGGTCTCACTGAAACGGACAACTGGTGCCGGAATCATGGCCTCAAACTTAACGCCAAAAAATGTATAGTCATCCCCTTTGGGAAAAACAAAGTACCCACAAACTATCACGTAGACAATAACCCACTGAATACAGAAGATGTAATCAGAGACCTGGGGACTCAAGTCGATAGTGACCTCTCCTTTGACAACCATGTTGCCAAAGTGGTCAGAAAGACTTTCTACCTAGCCCATCTCATCATGAAGGGATTCTCATCCAGATCAAAGGAGGTCATTGTACCTCTGTATTCCTCCCTCATCAGGCCCATGATCGAATATAATGCTCCATTTGGGATGTATCTCACCCGGCACATGCAGCAACTGGAAAGACCCCAGAAGTACCTCACCAAGAGGATCATAGGTCTAAAACATGTGCCTTATCCAGCTAGATTAAAGAAACTCCAGCTCTATTCAGTAGCATACCGCCTGCTCAGAGGTGATTTGTGCCTAACATACAGGGCCATGTCCAACCAGGAATTGATGGACATGCTCCATCTCAAAAATCCAAATCCACCAGAACCACACGAGCTAAAGATTTCAACCTCTGCACAAATATGAATAGGACATGCTGGAGGGATAGATTCATAACACAGAGGTTACCCATACTCTGGAACAAAATCCCAGTTCACGTGAGACAGAGCCCTTCATTGGCACTGTTCAAGAAAAATCTCGATGCATGGATGGGAGATCGCAAGTTTACCCCGGGAGTGACCTCAGTGTCACTACTAGACAGAGGTATAGTTTACTAAATAATGGGGTTCCACATGTGTCACTACTAGAGAGGCGCAACTACATAGTATGGGGTGGCGTAAAGCCACATCACTGTTGGCTAGGCTTGTAAATGCCCCCGGGCAGATAGCCTAGTACACTACTATGAAACTATGAAACTATGACTGTCACACAATGTGACATATCATTGGGGAGGATTCTTCGTGAATTAAGCATCCTGACATCAACTATGGAGGGGACATATATCAAGGACAGTATATACCATAGGGGCTAGGTACATATTGTGAAGCTGTGCAAAATGAGTCGACTAAATATGAATGTAATGTCAGCATAGGCCTCAACCAACTGGGACACATAGCAACAGGATCATGGCCAACAGTGGACAGAAGCACAAGCAATCGTGGACAATATCAGCATTAATTGGTGTCAGTGACACAACATATGTGATTGTGAGTGACTATACATTGGATCTGCCAGAACATACTTGTATAACTGTCATATTTTGTAATCAATCTACGAGGGGAATGAAGCATACTGTCCTGAAAAAGTAAACATCTTTTGGAGGTGTACGAAGGGACACTGTTACACCTTTATTTGAAACTATGAGCAAACCTGGCCAGTTGACAGGTGTGCATGCCATATTGTATGCCACAATTCACAGTGTCACAAATGTAACCCATGTCAGCAATATTACCAGTCATCTATGTATTTACTGTGTATCTCACAGTTACACATATTGCACATGCATGTCATATAATAGCTAGAAGGGTGTTCTGTACCATCAACTCCTAATAGTTACTGCACAAACATAATACTTGGGTATGACCAATAAGATGTGTGGTGTTCACTATGGCACATGTGGTACACTTCAGTAACTCCTTTCCTGGAAGATGTGATGTGAGGTACATAAAAAGGTTGCATTGCACTTCATTGGTGTGATGATGGCTGAGAACTATGAAACTCTAATGCCCTTTGATGTGGATATTATTCACATACTCAGGAACTGTTCTACATACAAGGGAATAGTCTCCACCATGTTCACATGTTGGTGGACATCTGTCATACCATCTACTTGAATACACAGGTTACATACCATGTGGTCTCCTCATGTGGGTGTGCTCTCTATATTATTACTAGCTTGTGTAGTTGGTTTCATAACAGAATTAATACCTCATTAATTTTTATCATGTACTCTGTCTCCATGGCTGTGGCAGCAATCCTTTGTTTGTGCTGATACTCTCTGCTTTATACCAATAGCATACTTGGATTGCATGATCATCCATACTTTGCAGTCATCTACAAGGCAGGCTGGACAAAGGATGTGTAAGTCAGTCTTTACATGTGGATCTTACAATATGAACAAGAGAGGGCCTAGCACATAATCTTTTGGTACAGACATCCTCACTGGACTCTATATATATGTCACAGACTTCAACATATTTATCTATTACTTATCTGATCTAGTGGTATACCCACATGGTCACTTAGGTGTTTATGGCCACCTGAGGCAGTTTCTCAGTAATACCTGAGTGTGGAATTGTGGCAGATACATTGGGTAGGTCAGGTTATGCAAGATGATAGTGTAATCATCATACATGCCCTTATTGACCATCTTGTGGACAATGAACATATCTAATGGACTTGATGTAGCCTGAACAAATCAAAGATGGTTTTGGTACTCAGTCTGGATATTACCTATGTAATTGTAGAGAAGGTCCATGATGACTCATTAGTCTACCTCACAGATGAGGAGAGTCAGAATGGGTCTATAACTCTATGCATCTGTTGATGGCCACCTGCAGTAAGAAGGATGCATGTTGATGTAGACCTTTCTACAGGAATATAGGCTGTATGGAGGCAGTGTTGAAGTATAGATTCACTTGTGTGTGTGGTAGATCCTGTTTTTAGTCATGCTATAGGCAATCTGTCATGTTGTAAGGGACTGTTTATTCTGCATTATTATCCTTAGAGAGGGCACATGTAAGCTGCCCTCCTTAGAATGAAAACTGGGCAATGTTAGCATGTATACTGTGGCCAATGGCCATTGGCAACAGTGTGGGATGTGTGAGACAAACTTCCATCTAGCAGATTGCCTATTTCCTCCATTTGGGTATGTCTGTTGGAATCCACATACATACCTGTGTTTAGTTGTGCATTCCCCTTACCATTTCATATTTATTGGAATAAATGATTTGTAAAAAGACCTCCAAATACAACTGTGGTCATTCATCACATTCCACTCACTGGTACTATGCACACAGTCATACAAGTGTACCAATGTCCCATACCTACACTGATTGCACAACATATGCCTATATGTGCTTCATGGCCAAGCTGTGTTTGATCAGTTTGATGTCATGCCAGAACACATTAGAGCTCAGTTGTTTGTGGCTCATGCAGAACATTTCCTGCCACACATGCTAATAGTCACACCATTGTGCTGCTGGCCACCTCATTAATCCTTGATATATATATAGAGACACAACTGCATATTCATAGTATTCCACAATGTTGCAATTGAATCCAAACATTTGACACATTGCTTGTGTATATCACAGTATAACAACATGCATATGAAACAAGACTTATTTTACCATGTAATGAATATATGAATATATATTGATGTCTCTGTCACAGAACATTCAATGATGGTATGTAGACACATGCACACCTATGCCTAACTGCAAGTGTCATTGTGATGGCAGAATTTGAACTTTGCAGAAGGCTGATCTCTTCCACTACAACACATGTCCTAATATACCAGCAATATACATACAAATGTATCATACCATGTTAGCAGTTCTCAGGAGGCATAATAGTACATATGTTAAAGAAGGAGCCTGTACTGAAATGGCAGTAATAGCCATCAATACAGTAGCTCACATCATAGATTACAATACTCTCTTGTATCCATACTGTACATCCACATCTCAATATAGCATGTCAGTGACAACAACACTGACATGTCAACTGTTCATAGTGTCATAGGACATTATTAGGCTAGCTGCCAACATCACTTGAAATCCTAACCATTTGTAGAAAATTTTAAATACCCCTACATCTATATTATGTGAGATAGTAAAACTGTTATGCATATGTTTACACTTTTTTGGATTGCATTATATCCTGCCACACCACACTATGACAGAATTATCAATCACACATGCAATGGTCTGGAGATGGCTTGCAAAGGCTTAGGAGAGGACTCTGCTTCATGATGTGTGTATGCATATTTGACATGAGAACATCTTCCACTCCTATGCCTTAAGGATGTCATATGGCCAGAGGAAAAAGGAGGATGGTGGATACATAGGGCTATGTGACAGTTTACCTCAGTAGTAGTGAAATGAGTGATTCCAAAGATTATACAATTACTCTGCTTTACCACCAGCCACATACACAAATCAGTAGACTGAGCCTGATTTGAGCATTACACCAGTATAGGCATAGAAGATGAATGGGATGCAATATCACAGCAGCATCACCACATATGTCTGACTGTAACCCTATCACATTGCATGTTATGGAGTAAGATAGCATCATTGTATGCTGAGAAGGACATGGGCAGATTGTAGAGTATGGATGTGGAGTCACATCCCTGTGGAAATTCATCCCAAAAATTATATTTGCATGTAAAGACAACCAATGCTGTCAGATTGGAACCCTTATATGTGTAGGTAAAGTAGCTTGCAAATGTGAGTTAATAGTACTGCCATGGGACAGATTTGTTAGGAATACTGTTAGAGTGAGTGTTATACAGGTGCTCAACATCAGTGTACGCTACAACAAGTTGTTTGGAGGCAGGTCTGACATAGCAGTGCACTCACATTTTGTTTTACAAATTTCACTATATTGATTTTTAAATGCACACACCATTGAATGCAGTAATAATAGAATCCCTGCCTATGTACTTGGAAATTGCAGTACTTAACACAAATGCCATGGCACAAGTCTAATTTCTGAAAGGCTGCAGAGCAATTTATAGTGGATGACACCAGCAGTGTCTGGTGAGAGGAAGATTGTAATTGCAATATCCCACATGCTGGTGTAAAATGCTCTCTCTAATGTCAAACAAGTTTTCATGCACGCGTGCACACACACACACACACACACACACACACACACACACACACACACACACACACGAGATCAGAATCCCTATCTAATGAAATACACAGATGAGAGAATTCAATACCTTATCCATGGCAAAGTCTGATTTTTATATGGCTGCAGGACAATTTATAGAGGATGACATCATCCTTACATGTTTGATAACAGATGTTAGGAGGTCTGACTGAAATGGATAGCTAGCCATGTATAACTGTCAAGATATTAAAGATCTATATTTTACCAAATTGGTGAGTGTGCAAAGTCTAGCACTTGCTGTTATGTTTCTAATGTCCAGATGCACCTTAAAAAGTCAGGTTTCCAAACTATTTGCAAACAACTATCCACATTACTGCAAATACTGGAAAATCTGAATGTGTATTTCCATTATAAAGAAGTGCATGATATATAAGAAACAAGTTTGTTATTTCTTTCTATACCATAGTTCATATATTTCTCAAGTAATGAAATGCCAAGTTTGAAGTTCATGGGTGGAGATAACAGATTGCTGCTGCGTAAATATGTGTTATTTCCTTACAAAGTGCCTTCTCTTTTTTTTTTGCATGTACTTTCATGGGATTAAGGTTAAATGGACTGTAAACATAAGAAATATATGCTACTGTGCACTTTCCATAGCACACTGCTGATCAGCAGGATTGTGCAGTCGATAGCAAAGTATTTTTGCATGGAAAATACACATTTGTAATGCTTTCCCTGTTTGTACATAATTAAGCACTGAGCAAACGTGAGTCTCATTGTTACAGTTATGAAACTTCTGAGTATTGAGTATAGTAAACACACCTTCTGCTTATCTGACTCTGTGGAAGCAGGTGTAAATGCATTGATAGATTTATTTTGGAGCTCAGATGGTATAAGGTTCAAATCCAGGTATATATATATTAGTTTTAAATAAGTATTTATAATGCAAAGAAATAATTATTTACTCTACATGCATTGTGTGTTACCTTAATGCAGCCTGTTTAAGCAGCATTGCACAGAGGTACCACACCCCACACTATTGGAGAGCCATTCATCATTGTTTGGCATTGGTACACAATGCCAAACTCTGCACAAACACAGAGGCCAAAAAGTGACGGACTTCATTGTGTTTTTTAATTATGTGTGTTGTACATGATTCTATTTTTTGACCAGATTACATGTGTTAAAATGGGGTAGATAGGAAATTAGTGAAATGGGTGGCAAGTAAGGGGAAGAACCAAGGGAAAAAACTATAGGAATGTGTAGGAGGAATATAGGCAAGAACCATAGCTATCCACATCTTCAACAGTGTAAAATGATAATGTATGGAATATTGCCTAAATGTGGACTGTGACCTCAACAAAGAAGAGTGACAACAACACAAGCATGTTGTATAGCCAAATGGACCAAATGAAGTGTGTCATGAAGACATATGTGCAAAGTGGAGAGCTATGTATGGGACAAAACTTTTTTTGTGGGACAGGTGCTCATTTTTTCTTTTTACATCAGTAATATAAGAATGTTGGGTAAGGGATGTAGGTATTTTTGGATCAGCTCAGTAGGGTAGGTGAGGAAGAAAATGGAAACAAACAGTGCAAACAAGACAAGACACAGGGACAATGAGGAACATGGCAGGTTAGGGAATACCATGACTGGGGTTAGGGAGGGGAGAACGGATGCCCATGCCTGTCAAACACGGGGACAGTGAGAATCTTGTCCTCACCCACAGGACTGTCATTACCATCCCCTCACTATGCTAGCTGTTGGAGTGTTTGATGTCTTCTCCTATGGATCATAAGAGAGAGTAGCCTCTCAATCTGGTATTGGTGTGCACCAATGGTGCCTTGCATGAACCTAGGCACTAATCCTGGCATCTCCTGGCAGGTGATAAAATACCCACCTTCTCCAGTACTCCCAAAGTGTACCACTGCACCAGCTGCCAAGGTAGTGCTACCTGAAGGAGCAGGTAGTGCAGGGGCAACAGAGGCAATACTGTCAGGTTGGGTCCCAGATGTGCTGGGTGTCAGTGCTGAAGCTGGTGGAGTGAGGAAGGCTAATCCACTGGGTTTGGCCTATTCCTTGTGCTGTAAAGCAATTTGTGATTTTTCAGAGATGGTTGACATGGAAACATTTTAATGATACATAGAAAGAAAAATAAAAGAGATGAGGGTTGGGGTGATAGAAAAAAAGAATTAAAATTAGTGCCATTATATGTGACATACAGTGCATTATTGCAATAAGAAAGTATTTTATCTTAACTGCTAACATTTAAGTATATTTCTTAACAGCTACAAGCTACAATTAAGAGTGTTCAAAGTAATCCTTGCAAAATACATATATTGTACATATGCTTGGTCCAATTATACATAATTATGTTAACAGCAGGACATTTATGACATTTGTGTAAAAATTAATTTATGTCATATTTTTAAAGAATTTTACCATGTTATATTTGTTAGTTTTGGTATTTGAACCCACAATGTCTGACTACAGTCTAACACTTGACACCTTCAGTTGGCTTGTGCTACATACTGAAGCATGCATGCTTGCTTTTACAGCTAAGATATGCATGTTTGCTTTGCTATCACTGTATAGAACAGCAATAAATTTAAATGCTAAAATAATACTTCAGTTGTGCTGCATACATACCCCTTGCTTCCCTCAGTCTCTCTAGAGACTCAGCATGGTCCTCACTATTTACCATAATCTCTGCATTGACTGTGGAATAAAAGGTAAAGAACAAGAGAAGAACATTATAGATACCGGTATTGCATATATGCAGCTTTCTATCCACTGTAAATTGTCTTTATCAGTATACTTACACAACTGTGGGATATCAGCAGTCTTGAACTCATCCAGCTATTGGTTGAGTGTATCCCTCTTGCAACTTTTCATGTTATTAAAGTAATGCCTACACTGTTCTCCAGTATGTGGAATAGCAGTTGCACTGGGTACATCCGTAGTCAGACTATTCCATGCCTCAGACTTGTACTGTGAGTGGGAATAGTTCCACTGCAACAGCTTTGGCTCTGGCACTTGACAAGGAATCCAGTGAAGATTCTGGACTCCTCAATACCCCACCTCTGTGGCCTAAATCAGGCACCTTCCTTTCTACCACCAGACATGCCCAACCAGGGAGAGCAGTAATAGTTAGGAATGATTTCCTGCTAATGTGTGCTATAGTGTTTAATGCTAGTGTGCAAACCAAAACAATGATGCTAATCATGCTTGCCTGATGTTAAACAGAGAGTAATAGTGCCAAACAGTGGAAGAAAGTTTTGCAAATTTGAAGGTTAATATGGCACTTTGAGGGTTGTTTTCTGCTGGAACTGGTGATTTAACTTTCAGACATGTACTGGGGGCATAAATGTTATGACCTGACACATTTTTACAATGTGGGATTCAAACCTATGCATAAGAGAAAAAAACATTTTCTTCCACAGTGGTTATTTTCCATCTTTGCCACAGAAGAAGTGCTTCTCAGGCCTACTCATGAGTTATATATAAATGCACATGGCAGAATGAGGGCTTAACCATGTATGTGTGTGAGCTCACATGGTCCTGTTTTATAAATTCTTATGTGTATGAGTCTTATTAAAGTTTGAATACCTTCCAAGACGAGATAGCAGAATTATAATTACAGTAAGTTAGTAGTCAGTATACCCTCAGTCATAAATATCATTCATATGAGATCCACTGCTATTATGTATAATTATGTTTAAATTGTTTTATGTGATATTTAATATGAAGTGAAATAGAACAACAGTAAAACATATTTGAAATACCCTGAATTAGAACCCAGGACAATGTGCATTGCAGCCCTACACTTATATCTGCTGTCACAGAAATAGTTAAATAACACTTGTATGTTTTACTGTTCATATTTTTTCTGTATGTTAAATGCTGCACACCTCCACTTAGCATGTTTGCGTGATGCACAACATATTAGATAGACTATATCTATTTTGAAATTGAATAATGTCTGGTTCATGTCTGCAGGTATTCTGGGCCTCTAGGTGTCATGAAAGCTTGCTGACCCCCACACAATGCCACTTAGTGGGTTTGCAAGATGGTCAGGAAAAATTGCAACAATATATCCATTCTGAAACTGAATACTGCCTGCATCCTGTCTTCTTCTTGTGGGGGGCATTAACCATGTTTGGGTGAAGATAAGCGACAGGCACACAAGAGAAGCAAGCTCGCTTTGTTTTAATCTGCTGAGAAGTGTTTATTATGTTTCATCCTTAAAATACAAATGTGGGACTTGAACTGAGATCTACAACTACTACATGCTGTGTGGTTCAATGTGTTTACCAGGTGTGCCACACACACACATGCACACACACACACACACACACACACACACACACACACACACACACACACATGACGCACAGGTGTAATTTCTGTAGTCTGTATCACAGAAGAAAGTTACATGAAATTTAATGTATTTATTCATTTCACCATGTTTGCCTAAGTAGTGCACAGTGCAGCTATTAATATACAAAATAATGAAAAAATGCATAAGAAATATTACAAAATAAATTTTCCTCACAACTCTACATTTGAACTGTCAGACTAATGAACCTAAAAAACACAGTAAGGGTGTCTTATCCTTCTTTGTCACAGAAATAACTTTACAATGGGAATACAAATCATTGATGCATACAAGCAAGTCCAATTTCATCCACAGTATTAATAAGACATCTAACAGTTGTACACTGACAGCTGGAATGACTGATCACACATCCATTTATGACTATTGTTTGCAGTAATGCAGCTCTATCTTTTCTGTGAATGGTGTTCATTCTTCTCTTAACTGAACAGTAATCTGAGACATGCATTCTATAAGGCATTTTAAATCAATGTCCTTGAAAAGTATAAAAATATTAAATTGCAATAATATACAGTTTTCAACAAAGGCAAGGGCATTTTGGTATTATTGAACAGAAACTGAAAAATGTGTGCTGTTTACTTACATTTAAAACCTTGATACAATTACTTCTACACTTTGAAAGTTTAACCTTGGTGACACACCCACTGCAGATAGAGGAGTCTGAATTGCTGTTGTGTCTTCCTTCTCCCCACCAGTAAGCATTCACAGGTGCAATCCATTACAAAAGACATTGAAGTAGTGGCTACACTTTGTTTACATCAGATAGAAACAAAACTTTGGGATGCAGCAATTCAAACCGTGTAGCTAGGAAAGCTGAAGGTGAGGAGAGTTGTGTATGTGGACAACACGGAAGATGATTGCTATTTATTTGAATTTGTATGCACAGACTTGTGATCTTGCTATGGTCTTATTAAATTTTTAGTTACATACTAGATTTGTTTACATGTTAGTAGGAAAAATATTTTTATAGCTATGCATTAGCAAGTGCAACTTGTATCTGTATGCACTTCTTAGAACTTTACTGATGGCATAGACATTTCTGACAGGACATTTTACTTTCTCAGATACACTGCCATATTAAGTTTCATCACAAGTGTTACTGTTACAGCTGTCTCTCCTATACTCTTCTATGTTATTTTTGTGAAATATAAATGTCCTATATTGGCAATGACACAGGGTTGTTAGCCTTCTAGTAAGTCAGAAAACATAAAACACCCTCCTGTGCAAGTAGCTGACCCCACACGACTGTGCTACATCCAAAGTGAATGCCAATGGTATCCAAAAAATCCAAAGTCCAAAGGCAAGTAAGCTGTTTATTAACATAAAATATACAAAGGTAAAGCACTTTTGTCTCAGACTGTAAGAGACTTCATCAAAACAACTTTCTTCTAGTAAGGCCCATAGACACCTCCAGAGCAGTGGTGGTCACAGGAAGAGATGACTGGCAACTGCATAAAATGACTTTTCTGTGATAAATGTATACATATTTTCTGAGAGTTTTTTTGAAAGCTTTTATAACAATTGACTGATGTGTTATGCCTTGTTTGGTACAAATTCCTATTTTTGGGGTGGGGAGGGCGGCCAAGTTCGAACTGAGTGTCACCAAGACCAAATAATTTTTATAAAGAGGTTTGCTCTTGTTATTCCTGAGGTTTTATCTCACACCTTGGTTTGTGTGTGAATATGATATGTTCCAAACACATAACCCCCCCAACTTTTGTTAAATTTTACTAACTGGTGTTTAGTGTTTCTCCAGTGGGTAATATTGAAAAATAATAATAATGCATGTTATATGTAAGCAGGACTTTTATTTATGTTATATTTATATGTGGTATCCTTTTTTGTATTTTTGTCACCCGGGATTATGGTATCCAAGCAGCTCAATACCTGCAAACACCACTTCAATGACTCTGAGAATTAAATAATTGTTCAAGCCTTTCAGTGACATGGTGCCTTTCTGCTTGAGAGAAGATATGGTATGCACAGTACAAATTTGGAACCAGTCAGTGGCCGATGTCAATGCCTTTAGGAGGAACATGACATTGGTGCATCATAGGGCCATGGATCAGCACAGAGGAGAGCAGTTGCAGTGTCCTTTGGACAGCTAGCTACTGGGGAGCTTCTACAAATCCACTACTGACACCAAATGAGGACTTTCTGCCCACTGTCAGGGAACCAGACAGCTCAGTGGAAAGTGCACAACAGCATGTTATTGATGTTATGCAAATGTTTCAGGGAGGAAAAGTATGTCTCAAGATGAGCTTCCAGGTAAGCTTACATATGTCAACTTTAAATGTTTTTTTGTACACTAAAACATTAAAAGTAATATTTTTTTTATTTATTTATTTTATTTAACATCTGTTTACCAAGAAAGTCCAACTGCAACAGACTCCAGTTTCAGCAGAAGTCCAGGGAGAAATGCTCCAGATACATGTCTTTGGAATGTTGGAGAAAAACCACATGAATGCAGGGAGGCCATGCAGACTCCACATAGAAGAATTAAACTAGAGAACCTTTTGCTGTGAGGTGACAACACTAACCACTGCACCACTGTGACACTCATAGTCAGTTGTTCTGATTAATATTTGTTTGGCGGGACTACAGATAAATTGATATAGTTAACAACACAGGGTCCCTATTAAATTATCAAATGTTTCAAAGTTTGAATGTCATATGGTCAACACCATATGATCTAACTTTGAAAAGTTTGAAGATGAAAGGCAACGGCTCAGTGCATGCAGAATGGGAAAATTTCCCATTTTTACATGAAGTGCAGTCTCAGAGTTGGTATATTTTAGTAGGGGAGTGTGGCGGGTGCAGCCCTCATGTGGGGGTGCAGGGGGCTTGGCCCCCTGCTCAGAGCATTAAGGTAAGTTTTTTTTTTAACATTTTTATTATATATTCGAAGATTCAAGTTTCGCTCAGATGTTGTCGAACATATGAGGATCTAAATTCTGAAGCTTTGAATATATAATATAGACCCAACAAAACATACTGGTTAATTGCACATGGGTTTTGGGCGGACACATCAGCCAAGCTTCAGTTAAAAGTATTGTTAATGGACATAAAAAGGTAAAATATTTGTCTCCCTTTGTTTTTATGGAATTGTGATGATAGTGTTCCTCCCTTTTGATTAACTTCTTCCAGGACCATCCACTCTAGCAAGTGTGGAGTCATATGAACATTGTTTCTGTGTAGAGAAGAGTACGTGCCTGTATTCCATTAAGTTTGGAATTCACAGGGGGAACCTACATGGAGTCTACACAATTGCTTTATAGCTTGGTGAACAGCTCATCCATCTTTAATTGCTTGATTATCATAAAATTCAGCTACTTATGCTATAATTTGCATGTCACAATGTTTACTGTGTTTGCTTGACTCTACATGGTGTGTAGAGAAGCTTACTGAATGCACAATGGTGCTCGATCATCTGTGCATCACAAGTTTTAGCAGACCATGTAGGTTTTATTAAATCCAGCACATTTATCTTTCATAAAAATGGATTAAATAATGGCAGAAAAAGGAAATCATTAATGACATATCTAAAATTGCAAGAGACTCACTTTACAGATAAAGATATACAATATTTAAATATCTTAGGTTATGAAATGTAATCACCTGCTTCTTTGAACAAAAAGAGAAGAGAAACTGCTATACTGTCGAGAAAATCAACTGTAATGCCTAAGGTCATGGAATCCATTAATGATCCCAAAGGAATGTATACATTTGTAATAATTAAATATAATGGCACACTCTGTATATTAGCTATTTTTTACTGGATCCCTGGAATAGGTACAAGAGTGGCTAAAGATAGCTTAAACTAACTACAAAGTCATTGGAAGGGTAGTTTAATTTTAGCAGGGGGTTTTAACTGCATATCTACTATAGAAGATACAAATCAACAGAAGAAAGCTAAAATACTGGCATCAGCTAAAGCACTAACTAGATGGCTTAGTAACAATAATTTATCTGATTTAAAAGTGCTAGTGGAAAATAAGTAATTGTTTCTCACTCATTATTCTTATGCACATGGGGCACAAACTAGACTTGATAGGATTTATGCCTCTGTAAATTTACTTAATAAAGTGAATTATTCTAAATCTATTCCTTGTCCTTTATCTGATTATAATACACTAAATATTAATATATTAATGGATATAAGGACATTTCAGATTATTTATAGAATTTCTGTATATATGATGAAATTAAAAGAATTTAAGAGTTACCTTAAGGAACAAATTGAGAATTGTTTATATTTGATTGATAATGGTCAGGTTAGTAAAGTCATACTAAGGGATTCCTTAAAAATGCATATGAAATATAGAATGAGAAAATGGGCTAGTTATAAAAATGAAAGAGTGGGATAAAAAGTTGTTAGAAATACAAGATGAAATACACAAAGTGAGGTGTAAACAACAAAGAAATTAGATAATGCTGAAGTCATTAAAAAAATAATGACAAAATATCAAACAGTTTTAATGTGTAAAGTGAAAATAGCTTTAGAAAAAATAGTAGACTGACAAAATAATTCCTCCTTAATGGAAACTTTTTGTAATGGCACCTATAATTAAAAAAAGGATAATAAGTTAGCATTCTCATATAGACCAATTTCATTTTAAATGTAATATATAAAATATTTAATTCCATTTTCCCTCTAAGATAAAGAGATATAGTAGAGTAATTAATAAAGACCAACCAGAATTTATAGTCAATAGATTAATATATGATAATATAAAAAGGGAGTAACTATCTTAGATTTAGCAAAAGGAATGAACAAGAAATTGTCCCTAATTAGCTTAGACATCAAGAGAGATTTTGATTCTGTAGATTACAGCTACTTGTTTAAAACTTTAGAAGAGTTTGCATTTCCAGAACAGTTTATTGCAATGTTAAAATACCTGTAAAGAGACGACAAGCCTATGTTAAAAATGGATCTTACATTTCTCAAGGATTCACTTTAAACAAAGGCACAAAACAAGGGTGTCCCTTGCCCCCTCTACTATTTGCATTAGTTATCAAACCTTTAGCTGATAGTATATGAAGCAATGTAAAAATTGATGGATTCTCAATTAACAGAAATTGACAATCTAAAATATAATGTTTGTGCAGATGATATTTTACTAAGTACAGGAAATTAAAATTATTCAATGGAAGAAATAAATGAGGACATTGAAAAGTTTTAAGAAGAATCGCTGCTGAAAAGTAATAATAATGATAATAATAAATATGAAGCTTTAGTGTTAAATCAGTGACTAGAGAGTAAGTTTAAAGTTAAACATAAATATAATTGGGAAGGAAAATAACTGAAATATTTAGGAATAAACACCTATAAAGATGTAAGACTGTTAATAATACTTTTGAAAAAAATAATAGTGTTATTTCTTATTAAAAAGGGAAATATTTTTTTTTTTACTTTTGAAGATAGGTTGGTATTTATATGGACAGACTCAGCTTACACTAGTCAATGGAAAACCTTCCAGAAGCAGATTATACTAAATTCTTATAAGTTTATTAAATATGATAAATTGGAAATATGCAACAATCCTTTCATCTGGTTAACAAAATGGACCTTAGAAGGAAATTCATTTCAGTCTTTAAATTCTGCATATATGAAATCAATTCTTAAAAGAGTTAAGAAATATGTTTGTAAAACTCCATTAATATCAAAATGGAATTGGTTTTGCTTTCCTATTGCACACACTTCTAGATTTAAGGAAACTAAGAAAAATGTTAAAATTAATTTAGCAAAAAGGAATGGATTAGTATTATGGTCTGATTGCTTTAAAAAATGAAAAATTAAGTCCTCAAAATATTAAATGAAAAAAAAAAGTTGGATGAATCTACTAACCAGTTAATATTATCCATCACTAAGAAATTAAATGAATTTGTAGATAACATCTTATTTGAACTGTTTCTTTCTGAAATTAGTGCATCTTGTTTGCTGTAGCATAGACTAAATTCAGGCCTGCTGAATCTAGCTTTGTTTGTATAACTTGAGCACTAATCCAGACGATCTTTTTTTGGAGAAGGTTTCCCTGCACCCTAGTGGCAGGAGTGTGCAGTTAGAACTTGCCTGATTGAAGACTGCTGGAACAGGGCTCAGTTTTGTGCTTTTTATTGGTTAATTTGGTAATTTGTTTAAATCAGTTTGCTCTTTTTCTATTGTTATATAAAAATTGCACTTTATTCATCTGCTTTTACTGTATTTGTGTTTCTTCCTACTTTATTACTTTATTTTGCTTTTGCTGCCAGTTCTTAAAAATACTTAATTGCATTTATTCTGCTGCTTTTATTACTACTTGTTAGTAGCCTGATTAAACTGTAACTGTTATTCTAAGCCTTTGGTTTATGCACTTGGGCTGCAGACCAGTTGTTTTGCATTAAGAAGGTTTGTGGTCTGCACTGTTGTGGCAGGACAGGTAGCTTGGATCCTTCTAAGTTGGAAGTTGCTGATTGAAGGCTTAGTGTCTGTTATTCTAAAAGTGTATTATTTCTGGTTTAAGCACTTGGGCTTTGGGCCAGTTATTTTACATTAAGAAGGTGTGGTCTACACTCTTGTGGGATGAGAGGTAGATTCTGCACTTCTGAGCTGGGAGTTTTTGGTTAGAGGCTTATTGTGCCTGTTTATTTGATCTGTTTCTTTCTGAAATTGGTACATCTTGTTTGCTGTAGCATAGACTAGATTCAGACCTGCAGAATCAAGTTTTGTTTGTATAACTTGAAGGTTCCCCTGCACCCTAGTGGCAGGAGTGTGCAGTTAGAACTTGTCTGATAGCAGACTGCTGGAACGGGGCTCAGTTTTTAGCTTTTATTGGTTAATTGGTTAATTTGTTTAAACCAGTTTACTCATTTGCTACTGTTATAAAAAAAAATACACTTTATGTGTCGTCACTTAGTTAGGGTTAAACTATTCCCAGCACCATAAAATCTGCTCTTCAAATTTTCCCTTAGAACTAGTCAGTTTTTTAGTTTTAGCATGTGAATCTGTTTCTTTGAGCTCAGTACTTGTTCAGAACTCATTGTAAGCACTAAATAAGCTACTAATTACTACAGCACTCAACTTTCCTCACTTATCTAGAGGAAAACAGTTTATAGTACTTAATAAATAAGCAGGTATCCAGGCATGTCTAAGGGTCAGCTCCCGGTGTTTTCTCCTGTCTACCTGTTGAATCTGGGTATCTTGGGGCAATGCACCAATTGCCTCAGGTACACAGACAACCCTCTCCTCCTACCACCCAACACTACAACCTGTGATAGATGCACTTATAAAGCCAAAGTGGAAGCAAAGTTCTCTTCAGCCAAGACTGGACTATACAGGCAAGAGGAGAAGGTAAACACTTGCACCACACCACATTCATCACATAGTCCCTCAAAACCTACACCACCAAAACACACACCTACATTCACAGAGGCTCTCAATAAAAATCTGCCCAAGCAACAGAGCCCTCCAAAGCAGAAATACAAGCAACCTCCACCCCACAACACAACCCAAATGACACATAGCCCACAAGCTCAGTGTGCCACTTAACCACAGCCCATAAGGCATAACAACGTACCCAACACTCTAGTTATAGATGACTCTGTAGTCAGGCACACTGATGTTCCATTTACCAGGCTAAACAAGGAGAAAGTTACTGTCAGCTGCCTTTCAGGTGCCAGGATCTGCCACATAATGCATGCACTCAGGTCACTCCACAACAAGTACAAATATGACTCTGTCATTGTCCATGTTGGTGTGAATGACCTGAGTCATACCTCCCTGGACTACATGAAAAGAGACATGGGGGAGCTCTCCGTTCTTGTAGCCCAGGCAGATATGACCCTAGCCCTGAGTAGCATCCTGCCATCACCCAGAATGATACCACAGTACAAGGACAAAATAATTGACTTCAACAATTGGCTAAGTGTCTGGTGTCATTCTAAGGGGATCCAGTATCTGTCTGCCTGGGATGACATGATCGACAGACCATGATGCTTTGCCAGAGATGGCATGCACCTGTCACCCTTGGGATTCCGGATACTGGCTAACGCCCTTGCCACCCCTATAATGCCTATTTTAAGCAAGGTTCAAATAACAAATTCACCACTGTAACATGTACAAGCAAGCAAAATCTGATGGTAATGCTACTCAGTGCTAGAAGTCTAAACATCAAAATGCACTTACTTGAGGCACTCCTTAAAATGGAGAACATCAACATCTGTGCAGTGTTAGAGACCTGGTTCAAGGCTCCAAAGAGCACCCCTGCATTACCAGGCTATAATTCATACCACAACTTTTGGCCACCTAACCTGGACTGAAACACTAAAGGTGGAGGCATGTCCATATTCATTAAGGATATCCACACCTCCAGGCTAGTTGCTCACCATAATGCATCCGAGATTATCCAAGTGCAACTACCTCTGGGCAAGACCGCAATCCAAATTGTAGCTTGCTACAGATCCCCCACCATACCCCATGATTCCCACTCCTCATTTCTTGATACACTGGAAAATATTAGGGTACAACCCAACACCCCAATAATGGGTGATTTCAACTACCCCACCATTAACTGGGAAAACTACTCATATACCAACTCTTTTGCATAACGTTTTCTGGAATTCATAAATTCCAATGCCTTGGATCAACTTATCCACACCCCAACCAGGGGCAACAATATCCTAGACCTGGTCATTACCAACATGAGCAACCGGTGCTCCACACCAAAGGTCAATTCCTCGTTGGTCAGATCCAACCACAAGCTAATCACCCTAACTATCCACATCCCGGTCCCACCCCCCCATTATGGAAACTACCGTAAAAAATTTCTCCAAAGCCAACTTCACACTTCTGAAGACAGAAGTGGCAAACTTCACAACACCCATGCAGACGGACAATAGAGGTATGACTGCTGAAGCCTACACAAATGCACTTTATAAGCACTTACACGAGTGCATGGACCATGCTACCCCTAACAGAACCAAGATGCTATCCTCCAAAAACATTAAGCCAATCTGGTGGCCCCCTGCCATAAACAGGCTCTACAACAGAAGAAAGAAACTGTTGCAAAAAAGAGTAAAATCCCATGATTGGAGGAACTCCCTGGTCAGCCTCAGCAGGAAGCTGAGATCCTTCATGAAATCCTCCAAAGCTAGTTACGAAAACAAAATTGCCACTGATTTTAAAGACAACCACAAAGCATTCTATAGCTATGTCAAGAATCTTAATGGCAACACTCAGATCTGCTCTGAGTTACAGCACAATGGCACTAAATATACAGAACCAACTGATATTGCCAACATCTTGGCAGATAGGTTCAGTGCTAACTTTACCCCCCTTTCACCCCTTAAAGGGCCCATCTCTATACCGCAAGAATGCAAAGTTCCTGTGATCATGCTGCACAGGTAAAAACCACCCTCTCCAAAGCCAAGAACACAGCATCCATGGGACCTGACAGCATCCCAGGCTGCGTTCTACATGAACTACAGAACGAACTGGCACCCCACCTAAGTACTATGTTCAATCATAGCCTCACCTCAGGCTTTGTGTCCACTGAATGTTGCACAAGCAATGGTTATCCCACTCCACAAAGGGGGAGTCACCACAGACCCCAGGAACTACCGCCCCATAACCCTGATGAGCCTGGTCTGCAAGGCCATGGAACATATCATCATGGAACTTATAAACAAAGACATTGATAATCTCTAAACTCTGGACCCCACCCAGTTTGGGTTTGTAAAAGGCAGATCATGTCTCTTAAACCTGACAGACTTATGTGAAGTGGTCACCAAATCCATAGATGAGGGCAAGGTGGTTCACACAGCCTATCTAGATCTCGCCAAGGCTTTCAACACCACCCCCACTCTGGAATTATAGATAAACTCACTAAACTAGGTATAAATCCCTATGTCACAAGATGGATTGCCAACTTGCTCACTGACAGAACCCACGCTGTGAAAGTAGCAGACTCCAAATCCGACTTCAGACCACTGACAAGTGGAGTATGACAGGGTTCGGTCCTGGGTCCTCTCCTGTTTGGTATCTACTTCTCTGAAGTGCAGGTTAACACAGAAAGTCTTTGGCTAATGAAGTTCACAGATGACTGCAAACTAGGAGCCATAATCAACTCCTAACAATGTGAACATCCAACAAAATGGCCTCACTGAGACAGATGCCTGGTGTCAAAGCCACGGCCTCAAGCTCAATGCCAAAAAGTGCATTGTCATCCGCTTTGGCAAAAACTCTGTACCCATGAACTACCACATAGGTGGTAGTATACTTAACACCAAAAGTGTGATAAGAGACATTGGGACACAGGTAGACAGTAGTCTCTCCTTTGATAATCACATCACTGCAGTAGTCAGGAAATCCTTCTACGTGGCACACCTCATCACAAAAGGTTTCTCATCCAGGAAAAAAGAGGTCATTGTTCCCCTTTACTCATCACTCATTAGACCCATTATAGAGTACAACATCCCTTTTGGTATGTACCTGAAAAGACATCTACAACAACCGGAAAGGCCACAGAAATACCTCACAAAGAGGATTACCAGACTCAAACAGATGCCCTACGCAGATTGTGTCAAAAAACTCCAGCTTTACTCCATCGCATATTGCCTACTCAGAAGTGATCTCTGCCTAACATACAAAGCTATGTCAAACCCAGAGCTGTTGGACATGCTCTACTTAAAGAAATCCCAATCCCTCCAAGCTACATGCTCTAGGGACCTAAACCTTGTCATCATAATAAACAGAACATGCTGGAGGGATAGATTCAAGTCCCAGAGACTTCCCATACTCTGGAACAAACTACCTATCTATATGAAACAAAGCTCCTCATTAGCACTGTTCAAGAAAAATCTTGATGATTGGATGGGAAATAGGAAATTCACCCCGGGGATCACTTCTGTGGCTCTGCTCGACAGTGGCACAGGAAAATAATTTTCTTGGGTGGCGAAAGCCAGAATACCTTTTTTGGCTAGACTTATATAGGCCCTAGGGCCAATAGCCTAGTACCTACCTATGAACCTATGAACCTATGAACATGATTGAAGAGGAACAAAACACTGTTCTCCCATTATATGACTATATAAATGCCATAATTGAAAGTCGATTAACCTAGAAAGGAAGCCTGCCCATGTTATATAGTTAATTACAAATAATATTGATATTATTAAAGAAAAGTCATGGATCATTTGATTGCAGGGTTTGTTTTCACTGGGTTTAAATTAATATCTTTAATTAACCGATGATAGCCTGATATGTGTTCATGTTGTGTATTTAAATCTGCACTTTTCATTTGGTCTGTAACACTGATGAAGGCAGTTTATGCTGATACCAGTCTGTTAACTGTTTAGAACCAAGGAGTTTTGATATGTATTTGTAAAATACAATAATATATCTATTATTTTGATTTACTGACCATTGTGTGCTGGCCATTTTTTTTTTTTATGTGCATTTGGAGTTTCTTTGGCTGTTGTATTTTGCCGTACTTGTGAGGAGTTTGGTGGAGTTTTATATAAAAGGATTACCCAACAAGAGTAGGCACACAGTGGTGAAAGGATAGCTCATTGTCTGTCAAAATCCCCAAGTCAGAAATAGCAGAGTCAATTTTTAATGGGTCCTCATTTATGTGATATGCACATGGGTGCCCAGGTTTGCCAAAGGACACACTGGAGCATTTCTTGGCATTTAAATTAAGGCCAATGTCCAAACACCACTGATTACTGTATGTTAATCTCTCCTGGAGAATCTGGAGGTCATTTGGGAAATTCTGGCAGCTTCAACTTTGCAGTCATTGGCAAACGTCTTCAGTCACAAATGTCTGATGTCAGCTTTAATATCAGAGAAATAGATAGCAAAAATGAGTATCTTCATAATTGATCACTAAGGTGCACAGCTAGAAACTTCTCTTTTTAAAAAGAGCATATCACCAAAATTAATTGATTGGGTACTGCTAGTGACCTCATTTCTATCCATTGGGCACAGTAAGTGTTTACTTTCAACTGTATTAACTTATCAATAATGCCAGGATGTGGCATGCCCAGATATACACTGTGGACTGATTTGACTGACTATAATGCCTGGGGTGACTTGTTCAGAGAAGTCCACTAAATTTTAGAGGTAGGATCTGCCTTTACAAACCCAAACTGTTTTGGGTCCAGGATTTGATGACTGCCTATGTCCTTGTTAATATGTGCCATCATGATGAACTCCATTGCCTTACAAACAAGGCTGGTGAGACTTATTGATCTATAGTAACCCAGTTTGGTAGTGAGTCCCCTTTTATGGAGTGCGATTATTACATCAGTTCTCCATACATTTAGCACAGATCCAATGGACAGGTTTAGATTTAATAGACATAGTAACTGGATTGACAGACAATGTTTGGTGTTGACAAGAAAAAAGCCTGGCACATTATCTGAGCCCATGGAGCTAGTATGCTTAGCCTTGGACAGAGCACTCTGGACTTGTTTGGAGGAGACTTTGTAAGGGAGACTTCTACATGCTAATTTGCTATAGAAAGTTTGGTGGAAATAGGTGAATAAAGTTTGAGTTGAATTTGTGTGCTAGTATGTTGGCTATTATTTTAGGGGATGCATATGTGGTGTTTGAATTTACTCTTAAGTATTATTTCTAAGGATTCTAGCATAGCTGAAGAAAGCTTTGAGGTTATCCTTAGTATGGGAGTAATTCTCAATTCTCAATTCATGCTTGCTTTTAGAGGATTTTATTTTCTTATTTGTTGCTATTTTTGAGGTGCCCTTTAACTGACAATGCATGTTCTTACAGCTATAATTTTTTTCCTCTTATTGTACAGTTTATTTATACTGGGGTTTCATCAAATGGGCTAATTCTTCAGTTTGTGACTGTATTTGTATCATAGGAAATGGCAGCTTTAATGCAAGCTTGGAGGTATGCGTAGAACTTATCTGTGAATATTAGAATATGAAGTGGGGTCAAAGTGAGGAGGGTATTTGAATTGCATTAGGTCATCAGACAGCTAGAGCAGATTTGTCCTGGAGTAGTTTCAGGTCTGATACTTAAAGTAAATGTTACTGCATAGCTGGTCAGATTTGATGTTTTGTAGCTATGGGTGTTGAGCATACAGAGGCTAAATTAATGAGAACCATATCCAATATTTTTGAGTTTCATCTTTGGGGTTTGGACAAGTTGTTCTATGGAGTTGGCTTAATCTAGTACAGGAATATTTGCGCATACTTATTTGTGGTACTGTAGTTTTCACAGATAATGGGAGAGATAATTGAAATCAGTCAAGAAGACAGTGTTGGGTTCAGTAGTGAGGGATGTGATTTTTTTTTCAGATATTGTCTCATTTTACTGCTAGTGTCATGGAGGGGATGTGGGTGTTGGCTGTGGCACTTGGTTTTGTTTATCATGAGAATGATGTCTTAACAGTCTGGAGTGATTTGTGTTTTAGGAGGATAGACACACCCACTGCCCCCCAGCTTCACCTTTGAATTTGGTGTTGGACCTGAAGTAGCAATAGCTGTTACTTGTCTTATGTATTCAAATAAGACGATGAGGCTGGGTGTTTTTTCAAGTCATTTATTATACACAAACAATCAGGATGGATAACTGGAACATAAAACTTAAACAAACTAACTGACTGACTGCTACACACATACATGCTTTCACTCCAGCTGCTCACTCAAAATGTACTCTTGCTTGCACATGCTCAGTACTTATATGCACATGCCCATAGCCTGGAATGGCTCTTAAACCTACAACACACACTCTGATCTACATTCTCCCTCTTTGACTACTCTGTCATACAAATGAAAAATGACAATTAGATGAGCACGCAAATTATACAGATATATACAAACAATAACAATCATG
The DNA here is from genome assembly GCF_019279795.1 of Protopterus annectens. Classification (NCBI taxonomy): domain Eukaryota; kingdom Metazoa; phylum Chordata; order Ceratodontiformes; family Protopteridae; genus Protopterus; species Protopterus annectens. Next base: position 1,137,861,135 of record NC_056726.1, on the reverse strand, counting down.
TCCAGGTTCCAGGTTACTGTGTATTTGTGATTAGGTCTTGAGATATGACCTGACCTCATAATGTAATAATTACTCCAAGAGTTAGAGTCTCTATTACAGGCAAGATGCTGTAACACTAGCTTGGACACCAGTAGTAAATGCTTCCAATTCCGCCTGAATTCCATCCCTTGTGACTAAATGATGTATGATCTCAGTTCTTCACACAAATGTTTCACAAGTCATTAGGTCAAATCCTTTCGCTGTCTGCATCCTCACTATCTCTCCTTCTTTCAATGGCTTCAGAGACTTGCTGGTTTTATCATAGTAGGACTTTTGGGACAAATGTTTCTTTAGAAGTTAAGCTTTTACTACTTTGTTGTTTTTAGCATTTGGAATCAACAAATTCTTTCTGATTGGCAGTGTGGTCCTGGTTTATCTTGACATTAACCTCAGGGCAGGTGAACCAAGAAAATTGTCATGAGGAATCTTCTGGAGATTAAGCAGATTTAGAAAAACATCAGCATTGTCTCATTTAAATTTTTCCAACAGCTGTTTTGCAGTCAGAACTGCATGTTCGGTCAAGCTGTTAGAATGTGGGCATTCGGGACTACTCGTAATATGAACAAAGTCCCATGTTTCAGTTTGTGCAGACTACCATGGATAGAAAAATGTCTCTTCAATGACAGTACTGGACAGGAGATTAGGAAAGAAGTCAATCACAAACCAATTTGAATGTCTACTAATAACAAGTAATGTTGACCGTTCCATTTGAAAATGTCTGTAACTACTGTCGACGAAGGTAGTTCAGGAATCTGGCTTAGCTGAAGTGGTTCTTTTTGCTGATGCGATTTAGTAGTATTACAAACAGTATGCGGTGGTGGTGCTGTGGTAGCATTGTCGCCTCACAGTAAGACACTGTCCGGTTCGATTCACAGCTAGAGCGTCATCTGCGTAGAGACATGCGTGAATGGGCGTACCTTCGTTGAAGGTTGTGTGTCAGGGCTGGTAACTCGGCACGTAAAAATCAACTACCAATCATTAGCGGACCGGAGTTCCACTGTGGCGACCCCTAACCGGGAAAAGCCGGACGACACAACAACAACAATGTTTTTTGACATGGAAGGCTAGAATACTAGTCCTCTCACCCTTCTTTTGGTAGAATCTGTTCCTGGGTGGCCACAATGCAAGATTTTAATATACGCTTGTTGCAAGAATTTTGGAACAATCACTTTTGCACCTTTCATGATGGTAACATCTTCCATCAAAATCTCATCTCTGTAAGGAAAATACTGTTGCACTTCAAGTGGTAAACAAGATTGCTTTGATGGCCATCCTTGACTGATAAAGTGACTGAGCTTTTGGAGAATTGGATCAGAAACTGTCTGAGTTCTAAGCTCATCAAGGCATGTAGAAGAAAAATTTCTCACTTCCATGACTTCAAAATCAGTTGTTTCATTTTCATGCTATTCAGTGGTTTTCCTGGGCAATCTGGAACAACTATCAGTAAGATAATGAAGATTGCCTTTTGTGTAGAGCAAGTGAAAGTACTTTTGCAATTTTAACATCATGTGTTGCAATCTCGCAGGGGCTGTGTTCATTGGCTTTTTTAAAATAGTGACCAAAGGTTGGTGGTCAGTCTTGATTTGAATAGGTCAGCCTATAATCATGGAACTTTGAACATGGAAACACAATTGCCAAGAGCTCTTTCTCTATCTGAGTATACTGTATCTCGGTTTGTGTTAGGATTCTGGATGCATACAGTACTGGTCTACCATCTTGAAGAATGACTGCACTGAGACCAAACTTTGAGACATTACAGGAAAGAGTTACAGGTTTGTGAACATTATAATAACTTAAGTTGGGTGGACTGGCAATGTTCTATTACAAGACATTGAATGCATTTTGGTGTTATTCCAACCAGGACAAGGTTACATCTTTGCATGTCAGCTCTCTTAGCAATGTTAAAAGCTCACTCAAATCTGGAATGAACTTGCCCAAATAGTTGACCATGCCAAGAAAATGTTGTAAGGAAATCACATCCTCTGGAGCTGCCATCTCAAGAACTGCAGTTTGCTTGGAAGGATCTGGTCATAAGCCTGAACTGGTAAACAAATGACCCACATAAGTAACTTCTTGTAGCCTGAATTTGCATTTCTGAGGATTCAGCTTAAGATTCACTTCACAAGCACATTCCAGAACTTTTCTGAGTTTACTATCATGTTCGACTTCACCATTGCCTCCTACAAGAATATCATCTACTCTAATAGCACATGGATAGTCAGTAAAAATTTGTTCCATCGCATGTTGAAAGACTTCACTGGCAGAATTTATCCCAAATGGCATTCCCAAAAATCTGTACCTTCCAAATGGTGTACTAAAAGTGGTTAGCAATGAAGATTTTTGGGCAAGCAAAATTTGCCAAAATGAACTTTTTGCATCTAAGACAGAAAAAACAGTGGCATCAGGCATAACAGCAGCAACTTCTTTGACTGTACGCAGTGGATGATGAGGTTGTTTTAGTGCTCTCTTGGATCAATACATATTCTAATATCATCTGAACTTTTCTTATGAGCTACCACCATGGAGGGTACCCATTCAGTTGGTTCAGCTACTGGAGAGATTACTCCTAGATGCACCATTCTGTTTAGCTCAGCTTTCACTTTGCCCTGCACGGCTACTGGAACTTTCCATGCTGGTCTGATGACTGGGCTTACTTCATGGTCAAACTTCATGGAATACACAACTGGGAGTTTGCCTAACTTGTCTTTGAAAAGATCAGCATAGTCAGAAAAAATAGTTTTTGCAAAGTTTTCATTGATGCACATGCTTACATGGTGGACTTCTCTGTAAAATGAATGTAGTGCCATTTTCAAACTGTCTCTGTGGCCTAACAATGACTGTACTTGCCTCTTGACTACATAAAATTGCAAGTCATAGCTGTTCCCAGCACAGTAACATGAAAACACCACTGAGCCTTCGGTTTGAATTTCTTTACCACCATAAGCAAGAAGCTTCGCATACTTTGCCAGATCAAGGTTCTCAGCAGCACTTACTTTGGCAAACATTTCTGCTTATATAACATTGCATTTTGAACCAGTATCAACTTTGAGCTCTACGGGTCTCCCATAAATCAGAACAGTACAAAATACTTCATCCTTTGCCAACAAATCTACTGGGTTGACTGTTTCTCCAAGCACAGACACACCATCAATATAAAAATGAGGGTTGTAGCTTTCTAGTTGTTCAACTTGCTTCTTTGAATGTCCTCTTTTAATAAAATAATGTGCCCCTTTAAATTCACAGAATGATTCCACTTTTTACATGTGTTGCACCGCTGACCAAAAGCTAAGCACTTCTCTCGCTTGAGCTCATAGCTACCTCCACAATTACAACAGTTGACTATGAGGCTTGTCACAGGTTTTGCTGAGTCACCCCTCTGCTTTACTGAATGTGCCCTGGGTTTTACTGAAGCTGCTCTGGGTTTTGCTGAAGCAATCACAGGCTTTACTAGAGAGGTACAGGGTATGGTCCTGCCATTGGGCCTGTATCTTTTAACCTCGTTCTGCATACTATCAACATTAGCACTGGAAGTACTGCAAGCATGATGTTCTCATTTGTAAGCATATTTGTGTGCTTTTCTGTGAGCTCATATATCTGACAAATCTGTATGGTCTTATTCACATGTAAATCACTGTCTCAAAGCTAAATTTTTCTCACTGCATCTACTTTAATAACACACACAAGCCTGTCTTTTATCAACTCATGTCTTAGATCAACAAATCTGCATGTGCTGGCCTTGTTTCTCAAATCAGTTATATTTGCTGCAAATATTTCACCAGGCTTTTGATCTCTTGTGTAAAATATATGCCTTTCCATTGTAATATTCATTTGGGGGTTGCACATTTCTCTAAATTTACATTTTAAGCACTCAGGGTCTTTACGTGTTTCAGCCTGGTACCACTACATATTTTATATGTACCCATTCAACAACATGTCATTAGCAATCTAACACCCTAGTGTCTAATAAAAATGGTATTGTACTCATGAGTATGTCATCCTTTGAATGAAATGTTAAACTCTGGTCCCATAAACTTGAAATGGTGGTAGCCATGGATGAGTTTAAAGATCCCACAACACCTATCAAACACAGATGCCCTGGCCAAATTTCCCCTTACAGAAAGCAGAATAGATACCACCTTGGGACACCCCTGCAAATAGGCCACTAACCTACTAGGACTAATCTAGTGGACAAAGGATAAAAGCAAATAATTAAATAAATAAAAGTTAAAGATTACCTTACCTTCTAGAATCATCATAGTAATTGCTGACTCCACTGTTAGACACATTGATCACATGCTCACTAAACTGAATGAGACGGTTACAATTAGCTGTCTCTTGGGAGCCAGGATTGCTGATATAACAAGGGCCCTCAGGAACCCCTCCTCATGCTTCAGTCAAGGCAAGATTCTGGTTTTGAATGTTATCCTCCTTGTACCTCAAATTATGTCTGAATTCATGAAAAAGATGATTGCTTTCATCAGTTGGCTAAGTAGCTAATGTCGCTCAGGTCCCTATAAGGTTGTCAAATGAACTATTCATCGAATATCTCTTTGTCGTACTATATTCAGCGAATCTTAATCCATTCAATGCTCATTTTAGTGAATTTTTTCCCAGGAAGAAAAACTAGTTGGCCATCATTGGCAGTTTGCCCTTTTCTGCACTGCAGTGCAATCTTGGAGTTGCTGTATTTAGTTAGTGGGCTGGCTTTAAAATTGTGTGTTTTTTGTGATATTCACTAGGTTGGCCAACTAATTTTTTTCTCTGGGAAAAAAATAGCTAAAATGTGTGTTCGCTGGATTAAGATTCACTGAATAAAGTTTGATGAACAGGTATTCAATAGTCATTTGACAAACTGATATAGACCCAATGTCATTCCAGGAGGTTCTAGTCTGTATCTTTCTGGGACAAGATAATTAACATTTCTATTTGCTTTGAAAAGAATGGTCTGCATCTTTCTTACAAGGGCATTTGCATACTGACCAGAGCCTTTGCTGTTTCCATAATGCCCTTTTATGCAGAGTTCATCCAATGAACATTCCCACCTATTAACAAATTAAATCAAAAACTGGACAAGAATAAGGTGACCCTTCTCAATGCCAGGTGTCTTAACAATAAACTGGCTGATACAGAGGCACTTCTGCACTTAGAGCAAGTCCAAGTTTGCATAGTCACTGCACTTAGAGCAAGTCCAAGTTTGCATAGTCACCAGAACATGGTTCAAGTGTAATGAGTGTATCCCATCTATGCTGGGATCCTGTGCCTATCACACCTTCAAGCCCACTAGTAATGGCTGAGGAGTTTTAGTGTTCATCAGGCATTGTATCCCGTCTAAAGTGAAACCCTAGTTGTCAGTGCACATCAAGACATTATACAGTAGAAGGAAGAGAATATAAATGTCTCAACAAGAAACAGAAGGCAACTATAAACATGAGAACAGCATTCAGTGAATGCAGGCTAGCGTCTTTAATAATTTTAAGTCCTTCATTATCTGCCTTAGTAAACCAAGAAATAGTTCCCATCACTGCTCTGAACTTATCTATAATGGCACCTCCCATTTCAGTCCTAAAGATATTACCAAAACACTAGCAAATAAGTTTACCACAATTTTCTCCCTCTGAAGCTATCATTCCAACTCCAAACATCACTATCATTTACCCTCCACACCATCTCAAAGGATCATTTCCTCAAATACATTTGCAAGACCAAAAACACCTTTTCACTTGGTCCTAAGAATATGTTAGTGTGTCTAAAAATAGAGTGAAACATGATCTTGCTGCTCCCCTCCTTATGTTGCTCAACAAAAGGCTTGTCACAGGATATGTTACCAAATTATAGCACACTGCTGCAGTGATGACACTTTATTAGAGTGGCCCCACCACTGACCAAGCTAACTATAGACTAGTCTATTCTGTAAAGCTGTGGAATGCATTATGACTGACCTCATAAACCAGGACATTAAAAATCTGATCAAGCTTGACCTGGAACAATTCAGATTTGTTAAGGGTAGGTCATGTCTGCTAAATATTGCATCCATCTTTGAAACCATACAAAGGCAGTGGACAGTGGTCACACTGTTCACACTGCTTACTTGTATATGGCAAAGGCATTTGGAACCATATCACATTATGCAATTGTTAATAAGCTACTGCCTTTAAACACTGATTCCTATGTATTAAAATGAATTACAAAATGACTCAAGGATAGAACACATGTTGTCAGGGTCAGTGATTCTTCCTTAGGTAGGGAAAAAGGTGGCCAGAGATATTCCCCAGTGTTCCATATGAGGTCCCACTCCTTTTTGGCATTCATTTCTCTGACCTAAATACCAACAACAAGAATCTATGTTTGACTAAGTTAACTGATGATAGTAAACTGGTGGTAGTAGTTAAATCAACCAAGGACACTAATGTCCTTCCAGTGGAACTAATATTCATTTACATAAAGCAGTATAATTTCCTTTGAAAAACAACAAATTCCTAATACCTACTGTATCAATGAAATCCCACTCTCCTGTGAGTCTGTGATCAGTGAACTGGGTAGCTGAGACAACGGTTCCCTCTCCTTGATTCTCATGCAGCAACTATAGTCACAAAATCCTTCTATACTCCCACAATTAATCACAATCACAAAGGGCATCTCATTTAAAACTAAGAAAGGTACTGTTTCCCTGCACTCTGCCCTTTCTAAACTCATTAAAGAGTAAAATGTAGCCTTTGGCATTTATCTTACTAAACACATCAAAAAACTCAAAAGTATGCATGCAAAGTTGCTAAAAAAGATATCTTGCCTCAAATGATGGTTTGGTTGGCTTTTGTTTAGTTGACACAATTTGGTCAACTAAAGACTTAGTCGACAGGTGTTGACAGTTGTGCGAACGCAGACAATTCTCTGGAATGGTGAATTCGCCCATCCCCTGAGAATTATGCAATGTCAGAGTTAGTGTATATAATTATCAGGGGGTGTGGGTGTGCAGCCCACAACATGGGAGGTGAAGATGGTTATCTTTTGTTTTTTTCTGGTTTTTTTTTTTTACACATGCTCAGAGTTGTTTGTAAAAATGCAGAGGATACGGGAGTTGCAGGAAGACTTAGCGGAGTTAGAAGAGGAAGAGATTCAAGTGGAGGTGGAAAAGGAAGTGGGGTTGAAAATAAAGGGGGACTGATGTGAAGTTGTTAATATAACACCATAAGGATTCAAGAAAGAAGATCTGGGTGGCTGAAATAGAGACAGAGGAGAGTAGGAGAGCTATATTGAACAAGGAAATTAGGGAAGAGTTCAGAAAAGTTTATGAGAAGTTTTATATAAGAAGAAAATAGTGGCAATGCTTGAATAATGGGAAGGCCAGGAATTTGGGGAAGAAAATAGGGAATGTATGTGTATGACAGTCAGTTTGGAACATGTTGTGGTGGCTATTCATCATATGAAGAAAAGAAAAGCAGAGATGCTTATTGAATTTTTTGCTGTTATAAACTATTAGGAGGTCAGATAGGGGAATGATTGGCAAGTCTCATCAATAAAATAGGAAAGGATAGGACTATTCCAAAGTCAGTGGGTCAGATGGAAGTTATACTGTTATATCAGATGAAGGAAGGGGGAAGAAGATCCATTCATTAATAGTCCAATATCTGCCTGCAACAATGATACAAAGATAATGTCCATGGAATTCACAGCCAAATTAGGCACCCTCTCTCCAAATTTAGTGGAAGAATTCCAAATGGGCTTCACAAAAGTTAGGTCATCTAAAATCCCTGATGGCTATTGCTAAATCTCATTAGTTGTTGTGGCATGGGGAATACTAATGTAGCAGGGTTATTGTATTTTATTGAGTATAATTCTTCTTTCAGTATCTATGTGTCCAAACACCTGACAACTCAAATTACCTCATCTTTTTCTCGTTAGGAAATCAGGGGCATAAATTGCAAAAGCTACACTGGTTGAGTGTCTCAAAACCCTGTCCCTCTTTTCAATATCTTCCAAGCTACTTGGGGAATGATCTCTGCCTCAGTTCCAAAGCATCTGCCAACCCCATCCTTTCAGATCACCTTACAAACAAGTAAGCCCACCTTATTGGGAATGCATGGCAAGTCTGACAATCCTCATAAATCATTAACCTAGTAAGTATGAAGTATGGAAATATAGGAGGCTTTTTCTTCTGTAATCTGTGAATTTATGTTAAACACTCAATGGCCTATACATGCCATTAGACTTTTATAGAAGGTGTGATGCCGCACCACTGGCAACAGTAATCAAGGAGCCTCAATCCTTACCACTATCACCAGTGGAGGGCGTACTCTGAGAGGATAACAAGTTACACACACACAGTATTTCCAGGTGCAGCTCACTGCATCAAGTGCAGTTTCTCTTAAGGGCACACAGAGATCACAGTCAGTACAGGGCTGGTTTCTCCCTCTTTCTCCAGATCTCCAATAAGATTCCCCACTGGCACAGCCATAGAGGTGAGATCTCAGCTGAGTGGCCAAGCCAAGATCTCCGACACTCTCTGTCTGTCTGTCCAACTAGCGCTTTGTGTCCCTGCCCAAGTAGCTGACATGCACAGACTTTGAGGTTTGATTAATACACACACACACACACACACACACACACACACACACACACACACACACACACACACACACACACACACACACCCCTGTGAAAGGCTGGCATGGGTTTACTAGCTATGCCACCTTTTGCCCAGACTATAACATAGTTATTACTGCCACCAGCCAACTCTTTATCAACTGCTTTATGACCTTTAACAAAGGGTATCCAATCTCACTGTGTAATGTTACTGTTAATACAAATGGTAGTTTGACCAATAGCAGGGCTATTAGGAATAGCCTACAGTGTCACCAAATAAATAAGCAAGTACTCTCAGAACTTAAATATATCTCCCAAATATCAGCCACAATGAACAGTTTAAATATATTTAATAAAAAATAATAAAAGAACAAGAAAATACTCAGTATATAATAACAATAACATCAGAGTTCAAAATCACAGGAAATATTTAAAACAACATTGCAGGACAGTCTCAAATAAATAAATAAAAAAACATTTAAATTAAGCTTTTCTGTATTCCTGACTATATCTAGAGAATTACTATAGCCTAGTTAACTTACTTACAGAGCAAGCAAGGCAGATGTGGTGAGTGAGTCTTCCAGCTGATGTTGTCAGGTCAAAGAAAATACAGAATACTCAGTCACTCTCAGAGAGTTCTTAAATTAATATGTCAGATATTACTGCTGACATATCTTGCAGGATGACATCACTTCTCGTCATCTGACTCTATCCCGGGTAAAACCACCATTGATGCAGGTGGTAGAATTTAGCATTTACTTGTGAAAATACGTAGACAAGGCTTTTCTTAGATCTAAGGCAGATCCTGGAAGTCATAAAACAGTAAAAACACTTCCAAGACAATAGAGTGAACCTCTAGTTCTAGACATTGTGTCTGTTACTACACTAAAACTACTGAAATGGAAAGATAACATCATTTTATTACTTGGCTATAAAGTAATTTAATTTCAGCTATTTTTATGAAGTTAACCTCTGGTGTTCCAGTTTCCATTGTTAAAATATATATGTCTAAACAATTACAACAGTGCAGATACATTTCTGGTCTAATCCAGTAGGGTACACTGTGGTTACATCTTTAAGCCCAGTACTTTGTAAAATACCTTTTCAGCACACACTTCTATACCAGCAGTTTGATATACATATAACATACAGTTCTAATGCAGTTGTAACACAAGCATCTTACATGAATATTAACATACACAAATGACACATAACCATTTACAAAATTCGGGACAGCTATGCTGGCAGTACCTCCTTTTGTTACAATTCTATATGAATCATATTAATATTGACAAATTATATATAATTATTTACAAAATTCCAGATAGCTGGGTTGGCAGTATCTCCTTTCATGATAGAAGGGACCAAATGTTTAGATGAGAGTAAATGCAGATCCATCAGATAAAGAAAATGTAGATACAGAAACTTGACAGGACTGCCCAATACTAAGTGTTTTTTCTTCTTCTTTGTAGTTTAAAAACTTTGCTCAGAGAATAAATCATTTTATAGAAACCAAGAGGATAAAGTGCAAAATAATTAGTATAGCTCTGATAATGATACTATTGAAAAATGTAGAAGGCATGATATCTCAGATACTAATGATTTTTGAGGGTTCCCGAAACAGAACCAGATCTGGCATATTGTGCCAAGAAGTTGTTAGTAATAAGAGTGGGAAAGAAGTTCAGAATCCAGTAGAATATTCTTGGTTGAGAGGAGGAGAGAAATGTTGGTGGACTATACATTATTTTTGCATCATTGTTGCACAAAGAAAATAGTCTGGCAGTTAACAAAGAGGACTAAAGCTTTGACCTGTTAATGAGCACTTTCCTGTATCAATGGTACATGGTTTATATCTTTTCAACTTCCGTTTCCATTTTCTAACCTTGAGAAAATTACTTAATCAGGCAATGGTTTGTGGCAATTGGGAATTTGGGTTAGGCTCTTTAATGGTTAGTACCCAACCATGAACTTACAAGGTATGCTCTATAGTGGAGGAGATATGCAGGATCATAGAATACACAAGACAAATTTGATCAGAGGCAATGTGTGCATCACCATGTAGGTCCCATGGCACCCATTCAGCTATGTTTGAAGGAGGAAAAGGTATCATGTTGCTTCACATGCAGGGAGTGTCTGTTTCAGATCAGTGGTAGGTGCTGGGTGATGAGCTCCTCTTTTCAGCTTGTTTTATTTATTCCTTGAAGCCTGAGATCTGTAGTCTTGGTTCTGGCTGCTCAGTTTAGATTTATGAGGAAATGGAGGATGTGAAGAACTGGACCCCTAAATGCTTTGTAAGCTAAGATCAGGTCCTCCCTCATGATCCTTTAGAACACTGAGTAGAAGAACAAGTTCCACAGTCTCTCCTATTTTGAGACAAGAGATTATTTTCTCTTTGTTTTTGATTTTTTTTTTTTGAGAACCTCTAACTTTTCCATGTTTTTTAATATGCCTGGTCAGATACTTGCTCAGGGGTGCATTTTATTCTGTAATAGGTCTTGGTAGACTGAAATATAAGGGAATAATGATTTACCTGGCTTTAGAAAAGATGTCTTTGGAAATCAGTTTTGAAATGTAGAAGGATTTCCTAACTACAGTCACCATGTAATGGTCAAAGGAGAGAGTTATCAATTCAAGT